>NC_069504.1:734511931-734636931 GCF_027579735.1 Bombina bombina | reverse complement strand
TATAGATAGAGAGAGAGAGATATAGAGAGAGATAGAGAGAGATAGATAGAGAGAGATAGATAGAGATAGAGATAGAGATAGATAGAGAGAGATAGAGATAGATAGATAGAGAGAGATAGAGAGAGATAGATAGATAGAGATAGAGATAGATAGAGAGAGATAGATAGAGAGAGATAGATAGAGATAGATAGAGAGAGATAGATAGAGATATAGAGAGATAGAGAGAGATAGAGAGAGATAGAGAGATATATAGAGATAGAGAGATAGAGAGAGATATAGAGAGATAGAGAGAGAGAGATATAGAGAGAGAGATATAGAGATAGATAGAGAGAGATAGATAGAGAGAGATAGATAGAGAGAGATAGAGAGAGATAGATAGAGAGAGATAGATAGAGAGAGATAGATAGAGATAGATAGAGAGAGATAGATAGATAGAGAGAGAGAGAGATAGAGAGAGATAGAGAGAGATAGAGAGAGATAGAGAGAGATAGAGAGAGATAGAGAGAGATAGATAGATAGAGATAGAGATAGAGAGAGATAGATAGAGATAGAGAGAGATAGATAGAGATAGAGAGAGATAGAGAGAGATAGAGAGAGATAGAGAGAGATAGATATAGATAGAGAGAGAGAGATATAGAGAGAGATAGAGAGAGATAGATAGAGAGAGATAGATAGAGATAGAGATAGAGATAGATAGAGAGAGATAGAGATAGAGAGAGATAGAGAGATAGATAGAGAGAGATAGAGAGAGATAGATAGAGAGAGATAGAGAGAGATAGATAGAGAGAGATAGATAGAGAGAGATAGATAGAGAGAGATAGATAGAGAGAGATAGATATAGAGAGATAGAGAGAGATAGAGAGAGATAGAGAGATAGAGAGAGATAGAGAGAGATATATAGAGATAGAGAGATAGAGAGAGATATAGAGAGATAGAGAGATATAGAGAGATAGATATATAGAGAGAGAGAGATATAGAGAGAGAGATATAGAGATAGATAGAGAGAGATAGATAGAGAGAGATAGATAGAGAGAGATAGAGAGAGATAGATAGAGAGAGATAGATAGAGATAGATAGAGAGAGATAGATAGATAGAGAGAGAGAGAGATAGATAGAGAGAGATAGAGAGAGAGATAGAGAGAGAGAGAGAGATAGAGAGAGATAGATAGAGAGAGAGAGATATAGATAGAGATAGATAGAGAGAGATAGAGAGAGAGAGATAGATAGATAGAGAGAGATAGATAGAGATAGATAGAGAGAGATAGATAGAGAGAGATAGATAGAGATAGATAGAGAGAGATAGAGAGAGAGAGAGAGATAGATAGATAGAGAGAGATAGAGAGAGAGAGAGAGATAGATAGAGAGAGATAGATAGAGAGAGATAGATAGAGAGAGATAGATAGAGATAGATAGATAGAGAGAGATAGAGATAGATAGATAGAGAGAGATAGAGAGAGATAGATAGAGAGAGATAGATAGAGATAGATAGATAGAGAGAGATAGAGAGAGATAGAGAGAGATAGAGAGATAGAGAGATAGAGAGATAGAGAGAGAGATAGATAGAGAGATAGATAGAGAGAGAGAGATAGAGAGAGAGAGAGATAGAGATAGAGATAGAGAGAGATAGAGATAGAGATATAGAGAGATATAGAGAGAGATAGAGAGAGATAGAGAGAGATAGAGAGAGATAGAGAGATAGAGAGAGAGAAAGAATGAGAATGAGAGAAAGAAAGAATGAGAATGAGAGAAAGAAAGAATGAGAAAGAATGAGAAAGAGAGAGAGAAAGAATGAGAATGAGAGAAAGAATGAGAAAGAGAAAGAGAGAGAAAGAGAAAGAGAGAGAGAGAGAAAGAGAAAGAATGAGAAAGAGAAAGAGAGAAAGAGAAAGAGAAAGAATGAGAAAGAGAAAGAATGAGAAAGAGAGAGAAAGAAAGAGAGAGAAAGAAAGAGAAAGAAAGAGAAAGAAAGAGAAAGAAAGAGAAACAAAGAGAAACAAAGAGAAACAAAGAGAAAGAAAGAGAAAGAATGAGAAAGAGAAAGAATGAGAAAGAGAAAGAATGAGAAAGAGAAAGAATGAGAAAGAATGAGAAAGAGAAAGAATGAGAAAGAGAAAGAATGAGAAAGAGAAAGAATGAGAAAGAGAAAGAATGAGAAAGAGAAAGAATGAGAAAGAGAAAGAAAAAGAGAAAGAACTGAACAGCAGCCAATCGGCATCAGCAGTGCTGAAGTCATGAATTATTTTACTGTGATCTCATGAGATTTCACTTAAAGGGACACTGAACCCAAAATTTTTCTTTTGTGATTCAGATAGAGCATGCAATTTTAAGCAACTTTCTAATTTACTCCTATTATTAAATTTTCTTCATTCTCTTGGTATGTTTATTTGAAAAGCAAGAATGTAAGTTTCGATGCCGGCCCATTTTTGGCAAACAACCTGGGTTGACCTTGCTGATTGGACAGCACCAATAAACAAGTGCTGTCCATGGTTCTGAACCAACAATTTGCTGGCTCCTTAGCTTAGATGCCTTCTTTTTCAAATAAAGATAGCAAGAGAATGAAGAAAATTTGATAAAAGGAGTAAATTAGAAAGTTGATTAAAATTGCATGCTCTATCTGAAAACTATTGGTTGAGAGTTATATACACATAGGGGCTAAAAAAGTGGGCTGGATTAGATGACGTTAGACGAAAATTAAAAAACTGAATTAAAGGGACAGTCAAGTCCAAAAAAAACCCTCATGATTTAAATAGAGAATGTAATTTTAAACAACTTTCCAATTTACTATTATCACATATTTTGCTTTGTTCTCTTGGTATTCTTAGTTGAAAGATAAAACTAGGAGGTTCATATGCTAATTTGTTAGACCTTGAAGACTGCCTCTAATCTGAATGCATTTTGACCACTAGAGGGCATTAGTTCATGAGTTTCATATAGATAACATTGAGGTCATGCACGTGAAGTTACCCAGGAGTGAGCACTGATTGGCTAAAATGGATGCCTGTCAAAAAAACTGAAAATAGGGGGCAGTTTGCAGAGGCTTAGATACAAGGTAATCACAGAGGTAAAAAGTGTATTTCTATCACAGTGGGGAATGAGTAATAAAGGGATTATCTTTCTTTTTAAACAACAAAAATTCTGGTGTTGACTGTCCCTTTAAAAGTTTCTGATGCTTTGTTTTGAAAGAATTTGAGGTTGGTAATTTTTATTACATCCAAGTGATCATAAATATGTGTTTTAATATACCAAAAAAAGATAAACGTTTGTAATCCTTTAAGAGCCTAGAGTACTATATTATATCAGGATGGGTATGGGAGGACTGAAAAATAATAAAATATAACTTATTAATATATCATTATAAAAATATTATGAAAGCAAAAAAACATACAATCCATTTATATACACAGAGCAGGTGTTCTGAATGGAAAATACCAATAGATTAAATTGGTTGAATAGCTTAAAATGCAAACTTTAAAAGGGACACTGAACCCAAATTTTTTCTTTTGCGATTCAGATAGAGTATGCAATTTTAAGCAACTTTCTAATTTACTCCTATTATAATTTTTTCTTCGTTTTCCTGCTATCTTTATTTAAAAAAAGGCATCTAAGCTTTTTTTTGTTGGTTCAGAAGTCTGGATAGCATTTTTTTTATTGGTGGATAAATTTGTCCACCAATCAGCAAGAACAACCCAGGTTGTTCACCAAAAATGGGCCGACATCTAAACTTACATTTTAAATAAAGATACCAAGAGAAGAAAGAAAATTTGATAATAGGAGTAAATTAGAAAGCTGCTTAAAATGTAATGCTCTATGTGAATTACAAAAGAAAAAATTTGGGTTCAGTGTCCCTTTAAACAAAAAATACTGGTCCCATTATCCAAAAGTTCCAAATTACTTGCTAAGGTATAATTCAAGATTAGATCAAATCATTCAATAATATTTAGAAAGAGAATAAAAGTATAAAAACGGGTTTATAAAGAGAAACGCTTAAAACACACGCTTCGCCTTTACTAGGAGGTTAAATAAATCATTATCTATTGTGGGTTATTTAGGAGCATAACCTTCTATACTAGAGCCTGCCTAGATTATAATCTAACAATCTGAGATCTAAGTGCAAATTGAGGCAGATTAGGTGCACCGTTATAAGAATGCACTTGTCAAGTGATAATATATATCGTAAATTAACAATTATTGTTTTTAAAGCAACCCCACTGTAGTTCTTTCCCCCCCCCCCCCCCTTGTTGACCTGTTGTAAACTGCTTATTTCAGGCGGGTGGATAAACAAATGCAGGGGAGACAGTCGTGCCAATGCAAGGGGAAAAAAAAGAAAGAAAATATTTCTTTAGTTTAAAGAGCAGTCCTTTTTCATGAAGCTGTCCTTGGATATAAACCTGTCTCTCCTTGCCTGCAGCAGAGTACACCCTTTTTTCCCCTTGTATTGGCACGACTGTCTCCCCTGCACTTGTTTATTCACCTGCCTGAAATAACCGCTTTACAACAGGACTGGGGATCAGATCTGGACAACGGTTTATCTTCTGTTGAAAACGCCAGGAAACTCTTGGAGAGGAGAAAAGGCTTCACACCATCCCTGCTGTTTCCATACCTCATATGTGTTGAAGTTTGTACATATGAGGTCAAATTTGGCTCTTTTATATATTATCCTGTTTTATTCCTGATATACTAAACCAGATCGTTTTTTTTTTTCTCCTCTCTCTCATCGACCGATTTTTTTATTTCGACTAATCACATAAAAAAAAAAAAAATCATTGTTTCCTATTTTTTAAATAAAATCCACATACTGAGTGTTACAAATATAAACTTCAGAGTAAAACTTTACATTAACACAACTGTTTGTCCAATTTTTAAGCAGCAGAGCACAGTTTTATAATTAAACCAAATCAAAAACGGTTTGAAAAGAGGTAGAACTAGAAAGAGTTAGACTATTACTGTTAATAACATTCTGTTATTCACTCTTTCAGAAACTTTGAACATTGAAATGGAAAGAATCCGATACATATTATAACAATTAAAAATATAAAAAAAACAATAAAAAAAAAAAATCAAAAGCGCTAAGGACTGTATATCAATAACAGAACAAAGCCTTACACATTTATTTATACAGTACATATAATCAGCAATAGCAAGCAATACACTAATAATTGTGCAAACAGATAATAGTGCACATCAATTTAAATAACTCCCATTAATCTAGGGGATAGGTGAAAAGCATAGTTCCAAATCACCTGATTTAATATAAACAATTCAAATGATGACTATTATATCTGTGTTGCACATAAGCCAGGGGTAGTTGTAAACTTATACTGTCCTGAAAAAGTGAAAAGTAAACGTCTGTAGACGTCCTTTAGGCGAAGGACATAACCATAAAACACAATACCATGTGCAGGAGTTCATCAGCATGAAGCAGCTGGTGTTGTGCACAGACCAACTAATTGCAAACCAACTGATCGATTATGAGATTCGTTGACAACTATTTTCATAATTGATTATTATCGATTATGACGATCAGTTGTTGCAGCTCTAATAAATATATATATACATACACTGTATCTCACAAAAGTCAGTACACCCCTCACATTTTTGTAAATATTTTATTATATCTTTTCATGTGACAACACTGAAGAAATGACACTTTGCTACAATGTAAAGTAGTGAGTGTACAGCCGGTATAACAGTGTAAATTTGCTGTCCCCTCAAAATAACAACACAAAGCCACTCTCTGGAATTAAAGTGAGCCAAAGTGTTCCTTTATTCAAACAGTGTGACATTTTGGGAAAACAATCCCCTTCCTAATATTTTATTATTTTTATAAGAGAAAATGTCAAATAAATGAGAAAATATTGAAGTAATGTTGTACTTTGAAGTAAAATATTGCTTTACATTAACATTCCATGTCCTTTTCACTTCCTGTGGGCCTTGGCACATTTACCTTACCCATTATATATACACAGTTGCTATGGTAATTTATCATAGCAACATCCATAATTATATGAGCTTGTATAACCACTGCCCTCTCCTCAACTTGATATGTAACTTGGAAAAAAAAAAATAAAAACAAACAAAAACACATTCCACAGAAACCTTGTGTAACCCAGTCCCTGTACTAGCTAGAAACAAGCACCACCCTATGCAGTGAATGATATAATACAGCAAAATCAAGAATAGAATTTCTTATAGTGTGATCCACACTTTTAAAGTGATATTGCATCTTTGAAATTTAAACATATTAAAAGGTTTGCTACAGGAAAAATAAGATTCAGTTAAAAGCAGTTTAAAGGATGACTAAATACAGTAGAACTGCATAATTAATTTAAAGATAATATAATAACACTTATTCTGAATTTCAAATAAGCAGCACATTTTTTCTGACAAATACACCTTTTCTCCATTTGTCAGCCCCTGTATCATGTGACAGTCATCACCCAATCACAGACTAGTATACATATATTCTATGAATTGTGCACATGCTCAGTAGGATAAAAGTGTGTATATAAAAAGAATTTGCAAAATTTGATAATATAAATAAATTGTTAAGTCTCTTAAAACTGTATGCTCTATCTGATCCATATATTTTTTTTTTTTACTTTAGTTTCCCTTTAACCGATTTTGAGGATGAGCAAATGGGTCAATGCTGACATAGACAACAACCAAAGTCAGTGGCATACTCCACAAGCATAAGAATAATTTGGAATAGGTATATTAATTAAAAGAAATAAAAGACTGGTGTCCCTTTAATTCCCTCTCCCTATTTACACTATACATTTTTTTTTGCATTTCTATAATATAATATATCTATGGTTGCCACCCAATTGTTTTTTTATAAACATGGACAGTATTTTTAAAGGGATATGAAACCCCAAAAAACAAAAATTTATGCTTACCTGATAAATTTATTTCTTCAAGATAATGGTGAGTCCACGGGTTCATCTTAATTACTGTTGGGAATATCACTCCTCACCAGCAGGAGGAGGCAAAGAGCACCACAGTAAAACTGTTAAGTATCACTTCCCTACCCATAAACCCCAGTCATTCGACCAAAAGGAAATGTAGAAAGAAAAGCAAAACAAGCTGCGGAGGTGTCTAAGGTTTGGTCAAAAAACGCTTTTAAAAAAAAAAAAAAAAAAAAAAAAAGGAAAAAAAAAAAAAAAAAGGAAAAAAAAAAAAAAAAGGGTGGGTCCGTGGACTCACCATATCTTGAACAAATAAATTTATCAGGTAAGTATAAATTTTGTTTTCTTCTAAATATATGGCGAGTCCACGGGTTCATCTTAATTACTAGAAACATGGGGATAAGGGAGCTGTTAAAAATAATTCTGGATATGTGTATAATTATAACAGAGGTGCAGACCCTATAATACTATAATCAAAAAGATATATGGAGAAAGAAAATAAGGATAAGTGATCCTTATGAAAAGATAGGGAATTCAGCACTCTCCACTACACATTTAGGAAAATTGATATAAGTAAAATCCTAAATATCTATATATAGAGATGAGTGTGGAGCCTGGTGGATACAAAGAATAGAAAAAGCAAAAATTTGTGAAAACTTAAAATATAAAACCAACAAATTATATATAAAGCTTGATATCTAAGAGAGACGTCTCATGGGAAATTTGGTCATATATAAGCATAACTTATAAAGTGGCTTAATATAATAGTGAACCTGCAACACCTCTATCAGAGGACAACCCCAAAGTTTTGGTTATATAAGGGTGATGTTGTCATAATATCTTGAGGATCTATGCAGTTCACTTAGACATAAAGCCAAAGTTGAAAATAAAACCACAATTTCAATGGTTATGCAAAGAGTGACACATGTACAGCAATTTCACTATACCAAGTCTCAAACACACCAAACTCAGAGGACAGTCCCAAATGAAAGGGTTAATACTGTCATGATATAAGCATAGGATCTATGTGTTTAAAGATGGGTATTGCGCAGCAAGTTTAAACAGTGTGATATAATTTCAATATGAATCAACAGAATAAGAAAAATAGAGCTGATAATCAGTCCTTCCAGACCGGCTGTGAGAAGCGCAAACCAGGCATCCACTTATTTTGCGGGAGGAAAGAAGATGTAAATTTCCACTGCCTGTATGTAATAACATATTTCTCGTGCACTCACAGTCTTTTTCAATATGGTGAGATGCTGGATCCTTAAGCTGCTGCAATCCGGTAAGTGTTGGAGTTGAAAACAAACAATAAGTCACTTAGAGCAATCCAAAAGTAAAGACGAATCCCACAGGTAGGCGTCTCATCAGAGAGATCAGCTGCTGCAACTGCCTACGCGCGTTTCATCCCCTTGATTGACAGGGACTTCCTCAGGGCTAATCTTAATTACCGTTGGAAACCAATACCCAAGCTAGAGGACACAGATGAATAGGTAGGGATAAGAACCAGCATGCCTAAACGGAAGACACCCCAGTTTGAAGAACCTTTTTCCCACAAGGCAACTCAGCCGAGGAGAAAGTATCAAATCTGTAAAATTTGGGAAAAGTATGTAAAGAAGACCAAGTTGCAGCCTTGCAAATTTGCAACATAGAAGCTTCATTTTTGAAAGCCCAAGAAGAGGCTACGGCCCTGGTGGAATGAGCCTTAATTCTCTCTGGAGATTGCTTCCCAGCAGACTCATATGCCATGCGAATCACACTTCGCAAACCAAAAAGCAAGAGTAGAAGCAGTAGCTTTCTGACCTCTATTCTTCCCAGAAAAACAAACAAAGAGAGCAGAAGACTTGCTTAAGTCTATAGTCGCCTCCAAATAGAACATAAGAGCACGGACCACGTCCGAATTATGTAACAGACGTTCTTTATCTGAAGATGTCTTCGGACACAGTGAAAGTACAACAATCTCCTGATTAATATTCTTAGTAGAAACAACTTTGTGAAGGAATCCCAACTTAGTGCACAGAACTGCCTTATCCGCATGAAAGATAAGATGAGGAGAATCAAACTGCAAGGCGGAAAGTTCGAAATCGCCAACAGAAACAAAACCTTCCAAGATAGTAACTTAATATCTATAGAATGCATTGGCTCAAATGGATGCTGCTGCAAAACCTTAAGAACAAGATTAAGACTCCAAGGTGGAGCAACCACTTTAAACACAAGCCTGGTTCTGACCAAAGCCTGACAAAAAGATTGAACATCTAGCACGTCTGCCAACGCTTATGCAACAGCACAGATAAGGCCGAAATTTGACCCTTTAAAGTGCTAACAGATAACCCTTTCTCCAAACCCTCCTGGAGAAAAGACAATATTCTTGGGATCCTAACCCTACTCCAAGAGTAGCCCTTGAATTCACACCATATCTTATAGTCTCAATTACTGACTCTGAGAAACCGCGCTTAGACAGAATCAAGCATTTAAGCTCCAAGCAGTCCGCTTCAGAGAAACGAGATTTGGGTAGAGAAAGGGCCCCTGAAGAAGAAGGTCCTTCCTCAGAGGTAACCTCCACGGGGTAGAGACAATATCTCCAGTAGGTTTGCATACCAGATACTTTGAGGCCAAGCTGGGGCAATTAGGATCACTAATGCCCTTTCCTGTCTTATGCGAGCGTTCACCCGAGCAAGAGCAAACTGAGGAAACAGATAGGCCACACAAAAGTTCCAAGGGACTGCCAACACATATATTAGGCAGGCCTGAGGATCTCTCGATCTGGAACCGTACTTCGGAAGCTTGGTATTTTGTCGGGATGCCATCAGATCCAACTCCCGATTCCCCCATTTGGAGATTAACCTGGAAAACACCTCCGGATGAAGTTCCTATTCCACAGGATGGAAAGTCTGTCTGCTTAGGAAATCCGCTACCCAATTGTCCACGCCTGGGATTTGAATGGCAGAAAGGCAACAACAGTGATCTTCCGCCCACTGAATGATCCAAGTCACCTCCCTCATGGCTAGAGAACTCAGAGTTCCCCCCTGGTGGTTGATGTAAGCCACAGAAGTTATGTTGTCTGTTTGGAATCTGATGAACTGGCTCAAAACCAACTGAGGCCAAGCCAACAGCGCGTTGTAAATTGCTCTCAACTCTAAAATGCTGATCGGTAGTTTGGACTCCTCGAGACCAAAGACCTTGCACTTTAGGGAATTCCAGGCTGCTCCCCAGCCCACTAGGCTGGCGTCTGTGGTCACTATCACCCAAGAAGGCCTCAGAAAGCAGGTGCCCTGAGACAGGTGTTCCAGAGAGAGCTACCACAGAAGAGAATCCTTCGTCTTCTGATCTAGAGTTAACTTTTGGGATAGATCCATATAATCTCCTTTCCACTGACTGAGCATGCACAACTGCAGGGCTCTCAGATGAAATCGAGCAAATGGGACGATGTCCATGGCGGCCACCATCGGACCGATTACTTCCATACATTGGGTGACTGAAGGGCGAGCCGTCTCCTGCAGGGATGGACAAGATGAAAGGAGCTTTGTTATTCTGGTCTCCGTCAGAAAGATCTTCATCAGAGCAGAATCTATGATTGTGACAAAACCAATCTCGCCACTGTACATTGGAGGGCCTGTTATGGAACATTCTTTGGGCTGGAGGTACATGGGCTTAAGGATACCCAGAGACTGCATGGAAATATGGAATTTTATATGCTGGACACCCCATGTACTTTCATACCTCTGTCTTATGTCTATGTCACCCTGTATCCATAAATACAGGATGGGTACAGGGTGTGAGTGCCCCTTGTGGGAGCAATTGTGACTCTATAAGCAAAGTGGGCATAAAAGACTTTATAGCTAATAAGAACTGTTCCTATATTCTGTAATAAGATGTATTCTATGTATGTTTAAGATCTGATTGTGTCTCAGGAGTCTGTCTGGGTAAACTGATTGTGTCATTGTGTGATTATGTTAACTAGACTGCCCAACATCAGATTGTCTGAGTAAACGTTCTTCCCTAGTTAATTAACTTAATATGTTAATCTGTTTTACCTGTGAATAGACAATTGTTTGACGCATTGTTCATATGTTTGCCTTACTGTTAAACCAATGCCCTTTGTAACCTGAAGCCAGGGTGTATAAATCTGTGTGCTGCCTTCAAATAAAGCATATATTCTGTTTAAACCTGAAACTGGCTGGGTTGTGAATTGCTGATTGTCTATGCAGGACATTGTTCATCTGGGGTTAACCCTTGGTACACAGTTGGTACCGTAACATTGGTGGCAGCGACGGAATGAACCTTATCGCCCAGAAGAGCAACTACACAAGCCAGTAACCTCAGGAAGAGGGGGATTATTACAATACTGACTAAGATGGAAAAGAGAAAAGTAAATTTTGCAGCTTTTAAAAACTTCCTGGAAACAGAAGGAGAGATTGATGGGTACCTTGCGGATTTTGAGAGGCAATGTGCACTACACAAGGTACCCGCAGAGGACTGGGTCACGATATTATCTGGAAAATTATCCGGCCGGGCCAGAGAGGCTTTTCGGGCCATTCCAGATGAGGAAGTCAGGGATTATAATACTGTAAAAGAGGCTCTGCTCTCCAGGTATGCGGTTACACCGGAGGCATACCGGAGACGGTTCAGAGACACTGTTAAATTAGCTGGAGATTCCTACCTTGAGTGGGCATGTAAGGTGCACCGCACAGCAGCTCACTGGATAGCGGGGTGCCAAGCCATATCTGGGGAAGAGGTGCTGCAGCTATTCCTGTTGGAACATTGCTTCGACAAATTACCCGCAGGAGTTCGAGAGTGGGTTCGGGACCGTAAACCCTCCACCCTGCAGGAAGCGGCTCGCTTGGCAGATGAGTATACGGATGCCCGCAAACTGGACATTGCTACCACTAAGCCCCCTGCTAGAGTGGAGTACAGACCCCCAGTCACCCCAGCAGCTGCCAGTTACCAAACCCCGGCGCACCGCTATACCACACGGCCTCCGGCCACGAACTACCCTCAGAGAGCCCTGTTCAATTCGCGGGGCTACTCACAACCTATTCGGTGCTTTAGATGTAAGCAACTAGGGCACAAAAGACCAGAGTGTCCCCTAAACGCAGCGAACCAAGCGCAGTCCTGGAGAAGACCCGCCGGCAGAATCCCACGTAATCCTCAGCCTGCGGCCCGCTACGTAGAGGCGCAAGAATGCTGGAGCATCCTACATGAGGCAGACCTTGTGCAAGCTGCCCACCGGAATAACCGGCAACTGGTTAAAGTGAATGGGAAGAAGGTCAGTGGTCTACGGGATACTGGTGCTACCATGACCTTGCTTCAAAAGAACTTGGTGTCTGAGAAACAGTACACTGGAGACACTGTGGCTGTGAGGGTAGCAGGGGGCGATGTGTTCAGCCTACCTGTTGCCAGGGTACATTTGGATTGGGGAGTGGGCGCTAGACCTGTGAATGTGGGGGTCAAGAAGGACTTACCTGCTGATGTTCTTCTTGGAAATGACTTGGCCCCCCTTGTTTCTGCCTACGCTCCTATGGGTCCCGCTGATGTTAACTCTGTGACTACCCGTGCCCAGATCCGTGCAGCAGAGACTGACCCACCTGCTGCTAAGCCCCAGGACGCTGAGCTCAGTAAATCTCTATCCGCTATTGATATGTGGAGGTCCCGTTACAATGCGCTGATGAAGGAGAAGAGGAGCGCAGAGGAAAAAGCACGTTTAGAACAGGAATCTCTGCTAGACAAGCTGCACCGACAAACTGCAGAAAACACCAGCTTGAGAGTGGAACATGAAACATTAAAGACAAACTTAGTGACACTGGAGGAGAAGCTGACGCTGGCTCATAGTGAGGTGCAGCAACTCAAGGGCACCCTATGTCAGTATGAAGGGATTGTGGATACCTATAAAGAGCAGGTACAGAAAACTCGTAAAGAAGCTGATGGGATTTTGAAGGACTGTTTGGCCCTGGTCTGGGCACTGAGGAATTTGAACCCTTGTTTGTATGGACAGGAATTCTCTCTCATAACGGGAATACAGATGGATTGTCCCAGCAAACTGACATGCCTACCAGGCGCTCTGGTGGTATATGCCACAGTATATACCCTGGACAGCCGAGCATGACAAACCAGAGGGAGAGGAGTTTGATGGTCCTGTCCCCCAGCAACACGGCTGTTTAGCCAAAGGGGAGACGATTGGTCTCCCCCTCCAGCAGCACAGCTATGTATCCGAAGGGGAGACAGTCGGTCTTCCCCTCCAGCAACCAGGCTCCCACCAGGCTACTTCCATGGTAATGCTGGCACCCGGGCAGAGTACAGCTGGTCTCTGCCCACCTCGCAACCCACCAATTCAGCGTACCAGTCCCCCACACAGCTGTGGTGAGGCACCTGGACATGGACAAGTTTTCCCCGTACTCAGGTGTAGTAACCATTTATTGTGGGTGGGCTGTACTACTAATTGTGTTTTATGGGTGGGTTGCTGGACTAACCAGGGCACTGACCGGCAGGAGGTCAGATACCCTGTTAGTCTGTTTGGAAAAGGGGAGAGATGTGACAAAACCAATCTCGCCACTGTACATTGGAGGGCCTGTTATGGAACATTCTTTGGGCTGGAGGTACATGGGCTTAAGGATACCCAGAGACTGCATGGAAATATGGAATTTTATATGCTGGACACCCCATGTACTTTCATACCTCTGTCTTATGTCTATGTCACCCTGTATCCATAAATACAGGATGGGTACAGGGTGTGAGTGCCCCTTGTGGGAGCAATTGTGACTCTATAAGCAAAGTGGGCATAAAAGACTTTATAGCTAATAAGAACTGTTCCTATATTCTGTAATAAGATGTATTCTATGTATGTTTAAGATCTGATTGTGTCTCAGGAGTCTGTCTGGGTAAACTGATTGTGTCATTGTGTGATTATGTTAACTAGACTGCCCAACATCAGATTGTCTGAGTAAACGTTCTTCCCTAGTTAATTAACTTAATATGTTAATCTGTTTTACCTGTGAATAGACAATTGTTTGATGCATTGTTCATATGTTTGCCTTACTGTTAAACCAATGCCCTTTGTAACCTGAAGCCAGGGTGTATAAATCTGTGTGCTGCCTTCAAATAAAGCATATATTCTGTTTAAACCTGAAACTGGCTGGGTTGTGAATTGCTGATTGTCTATGCAGGACATTGTTCATCTGGGGTTAACCCTTGGTACACAGTTGGTACCGTAACAATGATTGTCCCTAGGAAAACTACCTTGTCACCGGAACCAGGGAGCTCTTTTCCAAATTAACTTTCCACCCGTGTGAACGAAGAAAGGACAGTAACATCTCTGTGTGAGATGCTGCTTGCGGAAAGGAAGGAGCATGAATCAGAATGTCGTCCATGTAGGGAGCCACTGCAATCCCCCTGGACCGGACCACCGCTAAGAGGGCTCCCAGGACTTTTGAGAATATCCTTGGAGCCGTAGCAAGGCCGAATGGTAATGCCACAAACTGAAAGTGTTGGTCAAGAAAAGCAAACCTCAGGAACTTGTGATAATCCCTGTAAATGGGAACATGCAAGTATGCATCCTTTAAATCTATAGTCGTCATGAACTGACCTTCTTGAATCAATGGAAGAATCATACAAATGGTCTCCATCTTGAAGGATGGAACCCTGAGGAACTTGTTGAGGTATTTACGTCTAGGATTGGACATAAGGTCCCTCTTTTTTGGGAACCACAAACAGTTTTGAGTAAAACCCCAGACCCTGTTCCTGCTTTGGAACAGGGACTATCGCTCCCAGAAACGAAAGTTCTTGGACGCACTTTAAGAACTCCTCTCTTTATCCAGTCTGCAGATAATCTGGAAAGAGGAGGAGGAAAACTTTTGAACTTCAACCTGTAGCTCTGAGAAACAAATTTCCACAGCCCAATGGTCTGGAACATCTTATCCAGACCTAAGAGTACTGAGACAGTCTGCCCCCTACCTGATCCAAGCCTGGATTGGGGGCAACTCCTTCATGCAGACTTAGAGTAGGCCGCGGGCTTCTTGGCCTGCTTCCCCTTACTTCAAGACTGATTTGGTTTCCAGGATGGCTTGTTATTACTGTTAGGACGAGGATAACTTTCCTCTAAAATTCCGAAAGGAACAAAAATTACTATGAAGGCCCTTTGGTTTGTTCCTCTTATCCTGAGGTAGGAAGGACCCCTTTCAATCTGTAATGTCGGAAATTATTTCCGTTAAACCCGGTTCAAATAAGGTCTTCCCCTTGTAAGGAAGTGCCATCAGCTTGACCTTAGATGAAACATCGGCTGAACAAGACTAGAACCATAAGGCCCTTCTGGCTAAAACTGCAAAACTGGAAGCCTTAGCTCCCGGTCTAAGGACCTGAAGGACAGCGTCTGCAATATAGGAATTGGCTAACTTGAGAGCTCTGATCCTGTCCTGAATCTCGTCTAAAGGCATCTCTTCCTGGAGAGAGTCCAACAAGGCCTCAAACCAATAGGAAGCTGCACTAGTCACTGTGGCAATACATACTACTGGCTGCCATTGGAGATCAAGGTGTACATAAATCTCTTTCAAATAAGCCTCCATCTTTTATCCATGGGATCTTTGAAAGAGCAACTATCCTCAATAGGTATAGTAGTTCTCTTGGCCAGGGTAGAAATGGCCCCTTCTACCTTGGGCACCGAAGACCAAGACTCCTTGATAGATGACTCCAGCGCAAACATTTTCCTAAATACCGGTGATGGTGTAAGCGCCACCCCTGGCTTCTCCCACTCCTGAGCTATGATTTCCTTAGCTCTATCTGGTACAGGGAAAACCTCAGAGAAAGGAATGTCAAAAAAAAAAAACAAAAAACCTATTAAGTTTACTAGACTTCTTAGGCATAACTACCGCCTGGGTCTCCGAGTCATCCAAGGTAGCTAAGATCTCCTTTAACAGTAAGAGAAGGTGTTCAAGCTTAAATCTGAAGGAATATCCTTTACCATCAGAAGAAGGCATTATACTGTCCGAATCTGAGATTTCACCCTCCGAATGAGAGTCATCCTCAGATCTAAGAGGAGCCTGAGGCTCAGTGCCAGATACCTTATTATCTGAATTCTTAGATTTCCTCTTGCTCTTCCCTGTAAATCTGGGAAACTCGGCTAAGGCTGAAGATACCTGTGCAGCAATTTCTGCTTTTAAAAACGCTCCACTGGGAGTTAGTAGGTAACCGCAGGACACAGTGTTAGACACCATAGAGGCTTGGGACGAAATAGGGGATGGCCCTGGTAACACCTGGACAGCATCCTCCTGAGACATTTTACTCCACATTAAAAAACAAAACAAAAAAAAAAAACACCTTATCTTTACCCTGAAATGGAGGAGGAACAGAATTGCATGGGTGCTGCAATTTGTGCCTCTAAACACAATAAACAAGGATTGAATTGAGCGGACTCCTGATCCATGTCAGACATGTCTAATTCTTATCCCTACGGGCCGTTACTGTATGCGGTTATAGTCAAGGACTAAAAATAAAGCAGTAACACAATTTAAAGAACACTGTTACTTGCCTACAGGGGAGAATTAAACACTGCTAATGGTGATTTATAAAGCAGCTTATGCCGGCAGATGATTGTCACTCCGACTAAACCTCCCTCCACAATTCAGTATACTGAGGTGCCCTTACCACCACTGTGCAACTTGATCCTCTGACTTCCCCTTGTATGCACTACCTCACGAAACACAGCCACATAGCTGAAACCACCTCCGTAGTGAACAGAGCAGAGAGGAAGGCCCGATTGCGTAAACAAACGTAAGGGAGGCGCGAACAAAGAGGAAGGAGGGGGGTGCGGTTAAGCCGAGTCCACACGTCGCCATAGTGTGAAGCAATAAAACGCATACTTTAGGAAAAAGTACCCAACACCCACCTAAAACAAGCCCTCGGTTAGGTTACAATTAACCATGTCTCTTAAAGCACTGTGTCTGCAGTCATGTGTTAGTGAAGCCCTTACACCAGCGTGAGCTAATATAGTCCCTATACACATAGCAAGGTAGAAAAATGGTCAAGTGCCCCTTCTCCCACCTGGAAGACCAGCACTTACCTGCTCAGCTGTCCGACATGAAGACAGTCCCTAGGTATGAGAGGACACCTCTTCCTCACAGAGACCTGACCCAAATGCAGATTAAGTAACCAACTTTGGTATCTGAGATTAGGGCAGCAAATGCGGGGAAACATACCTCTTTGCAAGTTCCCCACTGCTTTAAAGCCACCATAGCTCGACCGCAAAGACCAACGTGGAGCATAGCTATACCCTGTACACTTACTTTAAGTAATCGCCTTCTCAGACAAAAACTACTAAAAAACACTCCATGCACGAGAGGCAAAGAGAATGACTGGGGTTTATGGGTAGGGAAGTGATACTTAACAGTTTTACTTTGGTGCTCTTTGCCTCCTCCTGCAGGCGAGGAGTGATATTCCCAACAGTAATTAAGATGAACCCGTGGACTCACAATATCTTTAGAAGAAATTTTCTTTTGCGATTCAGACAGAGCATACCATTTTAAAAAAAGTTTCCAATTTACTTATTTTATCAAATTTGCTTTGTTCCCATGATATTCTGTGTTGAAGAGATACCTAGGTAGGTGTCTAGAGACCTGCATGGCAGGAAATAGTGCTGCCATCTAGTATTTTTGCAAATAGATAACATTCTTGTATAACTGCTGCCCTATAGTGCTTCATAAATGGGTCGGCTCTTAAGCTTTACATCCCTGCAGTTCAACAAAACATACCAAGAGAACAAAGAAATATTTATAATAGAAGTAAATTAGAAAGTGATTTAAAAATCGCATGCTTTATCTGAATCATGAATGTTTGGGTTTCATATCCCTTTAAGGTTAAAGGGACATTAAACACTAAATAAATACTAGATAGAATGATGCATTCAAAGAAAAGATTAGTCTGAGAATAACATGTACAGTAGATGTATTTTGTAAAGTTTCATTAGTTGTTTAAAAAGTGAAAAAAAGTGTAAAGTTTTAGTGTCTATAAAACACCGGGAGCTGCCATGTTGTAACTTGTGTTACCTTCTCTGCTGTGGCTTATTAGGGTCAGTTATAAATAGGTCACTAGAGTGTGCAGCCAATGGTTGTGCTGGATTTAACAGTCTTCTGCACTTCCATTTCTAACAGGAACTGAAAAGCTCACAATTTCAGAATGGAATTACAGGCAAAGAGGACAAAATAAATAATGAAAGTATTTTGTAGAGGTTTTTTTATATATATGATTTTTCATTTTATATTACCATCTCAAAATGTTTAATGCCCCTTTAAGTTAAATGTAAAAATAAAGAACAAATTGAGAAATAAAGGCGATAGAGATATATATATGTGTGTGTGTGTGTGTGTGTTTTTAGAATATGCCAGACATTCTACACCCATAGAATGCCCATGTTCAGCCCACTAGCAGAGGTGGGAAGACTTATTGAACAATAAGGAAAATAATAAGCTTTGAAATTTGAATTATAAAATACAAATTTCACTTCATTTTCTGCATGTGCAGTTTAGGTTTTATTAGGATTTCTACTGTGCACCTTAAATGATTTGTTTTCCTACTCAATTGTGAATTTAAATTTTTCTGAACAATTTCGTTACAATTTTTAAAATGTGATAAAATTATTTCACTACATAAAGGTCCTGACACACAAAATACTCATGGAGGCCAATTTAACAAATGTCTTGCGGACCTGATCCGACAGTGCGGATCAGGTCCGCAAGACATTGCTGAATGCAGAGAGTAATACGCTCTCCGTATTCAGCATTGCACCAGCAGCTCACAAGAGCTGCTGGTGCAACGCCGCCCCCTGCAGACTCGCGGCCAGCCAGCAGGGAGGTGTCAATCAACCAGATCGTACTCGATCGGGTTAAATTCCGGCGATGTCTGTCCGCCTGCTCAGAGCAGGGTTATGGAGCAGCGGTCTTTGTGACTTGTGTTTCTGACTTGTGACTTTGTAACTTGTGTTTCTGGCGAGTCTTCAGACTCGCCAGAAACACGGGCCGTCAAGCTCCGTTCGGTGCTTGATAGATAGGCCCCAAGGAATTCTTAAAAGCATAAAATCATAATCTTATCCTTAGTTATTTTGTGTAATATAGCCTATTTATTTCTTTATTTACAGCATTTTAATGTGATTATATCATATTACAGTAAGACCGTCTCCAAAATAAAGTTGAAATCTAGGAAGCAGACAAAATAATGTAGTTTCCATTATGTGCAGTTGAGTATGCAATTTTATCCCAATGATTTAAACCATTGGTACCAAGTAACATCGATTTAACCTCTTAGTTGACCACTTGGAAATATTTGCAACAATCTATTCAGATTAACAATTAGGATTTAAAAAGGGACCGTCTGGTCAAAATTAAACTTTCATGATTCAGATAGGGCATGCAATTTTAAACAACTTTTCAATTACTTTTATCATCAAATTTGCTTTGTCCTCTTGGTATTCTTTGTTGAAAGCTAAATCTAGGTAGGCTCATATACTTATTTCCAAGCACTTAAAGGCCGCCTCTTATCTCAGTGCATTTCAACAGTTTTTCACAACAAGGGCTACTTCATGTGTGGCATATAGATAAAATATTATAACTACAAATTCTGTAGTAGACTGTCTCTAATGTTTTGCTTCCTCATGAGCGATGAGTGCTAGTGGTGTAGGAAGGAGGTGCTGAGCCAAGCTGCTGCTTTTTTCAGATGTTTGATGCAGATGCATATTGCACTTATAAAGCAGCAGTTCTGCTCCTGCTCCTTTCCCCAACCATGACAAGGACTAAAGGGCATGTTACCAGCCCAAAGACCAATTTGTAAATGTCACACCACCTGGTATTTGTTGAGGCTTGAATATAGTCCTTTAAACCTTTACGTCCCTTTAAACCTTTCCTGCCGACCTACCATTTTTGGGTTATTTTTTATATATCCGAATATAAAAACAACTGTGCAATTCCTGAAAACATGTTTGTGTCAATGATATTCTGACAACTAACAATCACGATCCTGAGAGTTCCAGGGGAGGAGCGTGTGTGTCAGGTTGCATGGTACACTCGCTCTGTGTTTTCCCTGCAAGCTGTTGGCGGAAAATCTTCACGCTCAAAACCCTTAGACCTGGGCCGGTTTGCTAAGCATAACCTACAACGCTACCGGAGCTCCTGCAGTGCCTTGTTATCGCACTGAGCTACGAATTGCAGTGGCTGGAAGGACTGGCTTTTTTTTTTCTCTCTCTCTTTCTCCTTCTACCTGTATCCTTCAGTGATTATTGAAGTGTCCATCACGCTACAATCTACTGCCTCAACTGTGATTGACTACCAACAGTAATCTCCCCCCCCTCCCACGGGTGCTGCGTGAGGGGGGTGTACTCTTCCTGCTGTATGGCTTGCACCATAATGAAGAGGTTCATGGTACTGCCTCCCTGGATCAGGGATATTACAGGTCAGAGGTCCTGACAGATACACAGATGATATTTAGATATCTTGGTATCATCATATCTTGTAATCCCGACACCTGGTATACCCTGAATATCTCCCCAATTTTAAAAAAAATGAAAGAAACTCTTAAAAATTTGCAGAACCTTCCTCTTTCACTCTCCGGACATATAGCTCTTTACAAGATGATTTTTCTTCCCAAACTTCATTATATTCTTCAGAATACTCCTCTGATTTTGAAGGGGAAAGATATTGCTTTTGTTAACTCTGTGCTGAGATCTTTTATTTGGCAAATAAAAAACCTAGAATTTCACTTTCTAAACTTCCTCTTCTTAGGAAATTTGGAGGGCTTGACCTCCCTGAACTCCGGTCTTATAATCAGGCTTTTCTTGTGTATAGTAACAGACTGGATATTTTCCAGGGATTATGTCACAGATAATGATTTGAAAAAAATATAACGTACCCTTTTTCTCCGTTAGCATTAATCCATTGTAACTATAGCTCATTTCCGGCTAAAATAAAAAATTAAGATCTATATATAATCCCATACAAGTATGGAAGAGGATCTGTGATTCCTTGGGTATAGAATATAGGGTTTCTAGATATCTGCCCCTGTGGGGTAACCCCCAGTTCCAAGCAGGGTTACAGTCCATAATGTTTTTAAAATGAAATTAGGTCTCTCTAATGTTCACCAGTTATTAGACTTTGAGAGAAGATGCATTCAATCATTTAGCTCCATTAGGCTCCATCATTTTTAGCTCCAATTTAATCTCTCACATAAGAGCTTTTTTTGCATACTTACAATCGAGACATTATGCGCTTAAACTAATAAGCAATTATGGTTGGAACTGGTACTTGGGTGGTATTGAGAACTGGCTTGACCTTATCAAAAACAGCCATATGTCAATTTCTTCCTGTTATCAAATTCTGACCTCTGTTAGATGTACTATCAATCTTGAAAAGATTATCTCTAAATTGGCCTTAATGACAGGGAAAAGTTCTTTGGACCCCAGGTTACCGCATTTATCAATTCAAGAAACTATTTGAGTAACCCTCTCTTCTTTTTGGAGGGGATCTCATGTTAAGCTGCTCTATATGTCATATTTCACTCCGGATAAACATGTGGGAATACTAATTTTAACACTTGCCCTAAATGTTCGCTGTCATCAGCGGATCTTTTGCACATGTGGGAATGTCCAAAAATCAGGAATTTTAGGTTTAAACTACAATACTGGCTCAATAAAATACTGGGTATCTCCCATCTGACTCTGACGAAAGTAGTTTTTCTTTGGTCTGCCACAGGGAAGCAGCAACTCAATAATAAAATAGTTAATATGGTCATCTTAGCTGCTAGATATCTAATTTTTTCAAAATGGAAAACAAGAGCGATCCCTAGTATATTAGAAATTAAGAATTGCCTGAAGAAGCAATGTATCCTTTAGCAATACGAAACTAATTTGGACAGTGATCAGGATATAAAAGTTTTTTTTCTTAAATGGTCTTTTTTTTCAGATCTCTTCCCCCTAATGAAATTGAGCATTTAGTATACCCTTTCAGGAACTCAGACTTGGTTCTTTTGGACTGCCGTCTCCTAATCCTCCCCCCCCCCCCGTTTTTTTTTTCTCTCCTTCTCCCTTCCCTTGTAAATTTATAGTGTTTTAAGGTTATTCTTGTTCAGAAAATTATCCAATACCAGAATGTTATCACTTGTTCAAACAGAATTGATTTACTTTAAACCCTAGGTTGTTCAATTCAAATGTAGACCTTTCTGTATAATTGGGTTGTAATTTTTCTTCTTTGCCGTTTCTTTTTTTCTGTAATATAAAGGAATTGGATTTTAAATAAATAGTTATAAAAAACAAAAAACAATCACGATCCTTTAGTAATGTATTCACAAAAAAATTCCATAGACTATAATGGTGATTTTCTGTAGAAAAACAGATATATTTTTCTACAGCATTGTGAGCCCCTAAGTTTTAAAAAAAAAAAACAAAAAAAAACAACCTTACTGCTTTGATTACTTTTTTTAGGAATCCGAAATGCAGATGATAAATTTGTCTAGATCAAGAACACTAAACCACTGGAAATATGGACAGTAATGCTTCAGTCTTTCTCCATGGCAACAAGAAGCCAGGAAAATATTCCAATAAAGTTTAGTGGCTCAAGTAATGCAGCCTCTGATTTGCTCTTTCCTTGTTCCTCTTGGAGGGGGGAAAAAAAAAACCTGCTAGAATGCTCAGCTGGCACTGAGTAAATAACATAGTTAAGACATAGTAACTTAGTAGATAAGGTTGAAAAAAAGACAGAGGTCAATTGAGTTCAATCTATACAAATCTTAATATACAATAAAAGCTCCAGTTGAGCTTAAAAAGTGAAAGTAAACTTGAGCGTTCTCGTTTAACATAGGATAGAATTTAAAAAAAATAGTGAGGCTTCATTCATCAAAATTGGTAATATATTCTGATCATCTGAGATTTGTACCTTTTAATACTATAACGATAAGCGCCATTCCTACGTCCACAATAGTCCTTAATTGATTAACACATGAGGAATCTGTAATCCACTAATCGTGGTCCCTCCCCCGGGTCGTGACATTTGTGCAAAGGGGCTGAACGCCCCAGGAGGAAAACGACGATTAGTGGATTGCAGATTCCTCATCTGTCAATAAATTGAGGACTATGGCGGGCTGAGGAACGGCGCTTATCGTTATAGTATTAAAAAGGTAAAAATCTCAGAAGATCAGGATATATTATCAATCTGATGAATGAAAGACTCACTATTTTTTTAAATTCTATTAGGGCTGGGCGATATGGGCAAAAATGAAAATCGCGATTTTGGACCCAAAAAGCGATTTTAATCACAATTTTCTTATAAATGACTAGAACACCTTAATTTTTCAATAAAAAATGTATTTAACACTACATAATCTTACTGTATAGGTTTCTCAATGTCCAATACACTCTTAGAGCATAAAAATACAAACCACAAAATAGTTCAAATAAAATTAGCTGTCTGTGCTGTGGTTACATAGTAGCCACTAGCCAGTTCTTAGGTCTTCTGATACAACATTGTCATGGTTTTCTTAGGCAGTCATGAACTTCCCATACATCCGAAAAAAATATATCTTTAAAAAACGAAGCCTCTTCTTTTAAAGAAAGTCTTGTTGAAGGGTTTAAAAACATTTCAGAAATAGATCAGACAGTAGAGTAAAAGTGCACTTATACTTCACTGCCTGAGCTATTTTCCGTTGTGCACTTTCTGAACTGTTTGCGTCAATAAAAACTTTTAAAAGAAGAGGCTCATTTTTTTCTATGTAAAATGGCTTTTTTTTTTTTATCTGTGTAGGCAGCTGTGACTGCTGCCATCAGAGCTGAGGCAAACCCCTCCATAGAGCAGCTCCTGCATAGCCTCTTTACTCCCCCATCCCCTCCTTTCTCTACAGAAGCCTGCACGCAATCAACAGTTACAGCCAGCCCTCCTGTACGTCATAGGTAAATTCATAGGGGCGGGGCTAAAAATGGCATACTCTCACAGTTTTTAAATTGCGGCGATTAATCGTGCAGCCCTAAATTCTATCCTATGACTTGAGCAAGTATGCTCAAGTTTACATTCACTTTAAATTAATCCCACTAAAAAAAGTGAGCCATGTAACACAGGCAATCATATCCCTGAATTTTGTTTCAACCAGAAATGTATCTAAGGTATTGGCATTTACTACCTCCTTAGGTAATGTTTTCACAATTTGATTGCTCCTTTCCTCCAACCTATTGTGACCTCTTGGCACTAAAAAATTTCTTGGAATAAACAGAGCTTCCGCCATCTCTGTATATGGGCCTTGAATTTATTTATATAAAGTAATCATGCTAAATGAATTATTTTTTTTCAACATTTTTATAAATTTTCTTCCTAAAAGCTGGGAAGTGCACTACTTAGTGTGTACTTAAAAGTAATAGTCTAGTCAAAATTAAACTTTCATGATTCAGATAGAGCATGCAATTTTACGCAACTTTCTAAATTTACTCCTATTATCAATTTTTCTTCGTTCTCTTGGCATCTTTATTTTAATGTAAGCTTGGGAGTCTGCCCATTTTTGGTTCAGCACCTGGGTAGCACTTACTGATTGGGGTCTACATTTAGACACCAATCAGAAAGCACTAGCCAGGTGCTGAACCAAAAAGGGGCCGGCTCCTATGCTTACATTCTTGCTTTTTCAAATAAAGAGAACAAGAAAAAAATTGAAAACCTGAGTAAACTAAAAAGTTGCTTAAAACTGCATGCTCTAAATCATGAAAGTTTAATTCTGACTAGAATATTCCTTTAAAAGGATATGAAACAGCGCTTCTTTATTAAAAACATATATATGTTAAATCAAAATAAAACTAAAAAGAAACAATTGTGTTAAAAAAAAAAAAAAGGCAAACAAATTACTTATTTTGTTGCTAAAGGAGGATTTACAATGTAGCCAGATGAGAGCTACTATTTTACTGTTCTACTATTCTACTGCTAGCAAAAGTCCTCTACTGAGCATGGGCAATAAACTGACTGTGGCTATTATAAGTGTCTCCTAGCAACAATTAGAAGTAAAAGCTGCTCTTTTGCCTTCCTGTACTACACAAATGTTAAAAAAAAAACCACACAAAGAGATAAAATCCTTTTAAAATTATGAATACATATTGCAATGATTTCTATTCAGTATATAATTACAGAACATGTGATATACAATATATTCATTGATGGGAAGTTTTATTTTGTATTATATTCTATTAACCACTCCCCTCTTAGCCAATAGCTGTGCGGTAAATCCGGCTTGGCACCCTTGGGAGCTAGATTTCACGCACGCTATTTGCTAAGAGGTGGAAACGTCACCTCTTAGTAAAACAGCTATCTGCCGTGTGCTGCCTTAGCAGCTCAGAGCGAAGATCGCTTGAAACAAATAAAGGAGGTTTCTGCATGAAGTATGAATGCCTTTTTTTAATAAACGCTAGGGTTGACTTTCACTTTAAATTCGGTTAGGTGGGAAAGTAAAATTTCACACATTTTAAAACATTAGTGTGGCAAGTATCTATGTATGTTTGTTTCTCAGTACACTCTGGTTTGTTGAAGGGGACAGTTATTCCCCAAAATATTAAAAAGGGCCACTATAGTGGAAAAACTACATTTGTTAGAGTGTGTCAGGTTCCCCTCAGGACCAGAAGTTCTCTGTGGCTCCCAAGCAGTACTTTACTATGTTCCCCTGTCCCTGCAATCGCTAGACTGGGGTGTCCTCCATTAAGCCATTTCTGCACTGCCTCACAAACAAAGCATGAAGAAATAGTGCGGGCGCTGCAACAGCGCAGAGAGGCGCACGATAACAGCCCAGGACACAGCGGTAAGGCTTTTGCAGGGGTTAAACACATAGTAGTGCAGGGTCAATATTCAGAAAATTGCATGCTCTAACAGATTAGCGTTGTAAGGTAGCTTTTGTTAAAATTACATGCTCTAACATGCAGTATAATGGCCCTTTAATAAATTATTCTGGTAGAAAGTTAATTTATAAAAGTGCATTTATAAAGCTTTAAAATAAGATTTTTAGAGTCAGTAGAACTGTTGCATTTACATTGTTTCTAACCCTAGAGAGTGCAAATTAAAATTAAAAGAAATGTCACCTTTTAAATTTGCATTCATTTTTTCCATAAATGTAATTAAAAAAAAAAAAAGATGGCACCATGATATGCAAATGGTGTACAATTTCTATTTTTGTTGTATTGAGAACATTTTTTTTTAATAGCGCTTTCATTTGTGCATCAGGATCACAATCAAATCTGTGACTGATTTTTGACAGCTATAATTTGCGCACAATAGAAAGCAGAAGTTTTACATATTAACAAGTTAGTTAACAATATACATAAAAAAAAAAAAAAAAAAAGAGAAAAGCAGCCACTGCAAAAAAAGAAAAAAATCCAGCTCCTGCTCCGTATTGTGCACTCTAAACTGAAGTGCACAATAATGCTGGTCAGAAAGACAACAGTATCATGGAATGCTCAGTGCTTCTGTCACCAGGTGCATGAATACTTAAACGCCAAGATGGCGGCACCCAGTGTGAGTTTCACTAACCAGCACTTGTAAAGAGTTAAAATAAGCAAACTGCTTTGAATACAGCTGCAGGCACAATAAGAAAAATAGCATAGTAAGTAGTAACCAAAGTAAAGTAGTTGTGCCCAGTAGTTTAAAGAGACAGTCTAGTCCAAAATAAACTTTCATGATTCAGATAGAGAATGTAATTTTAAACAATTTTCCAATTTACTTTTATCACCAATTTTGCTTTGTTCCCTTGGTATTCTTAGTTGAAAGCTAAACTAGGAGGTTCATATGCTAATTTTTAAGCACTTGAAGGCCGCCTCTTCTCTCAGGGCATTTTGACAGTTTTTCACCACTAGAGGGTGTTAGTTCATGTGAGTCATATAGATAACACTGCGCTCACGCACGTGGAGTTCCAGTGAGCCAGCTCTGATTGGCTAAAATGGATATCTGTCAAAAGAACTGAAATAAGGGGCAGTTTGCAGAGACTTAGACACAAGGTAATCACAGAGGTAAAAAGTGTATTAATATAACTGTTGGTTATGCAAAACTAGGAAATGGGTAATAAAGGAATTATCTATCTTTTTAAACAATAAAAATTCTGGTGTAGACGGTCCCTTTAATAAATTTATATACTTTTGAGTGAAACCTGATTGCTTAATAATTCCCAAGATGATCTGATCAGGAATTTAAATATAGGGAACTGAAATATAAAATAAAAAACGTATTTAACGATAACTGGTTATAGTGATGGTAAATTCTAGCGTTTTTGTAACGCCTCATGCCTCCCACAGCAGAAAGCTATTTTTCCAGTGAGGTGATCTTAGCCAATAGCGTGCTAGCTATCTGGCATAATGCCAGCTGGGCTGCACGGCTATTGGCCAAGAGGCGGAAACGTCAACTCATTGAAAAAATAGCGTTCTGCTGTGGGCAGGCTGAGGCGCTGAGCATGGCGAATGCTGCAGAAAAATAAAGGAACTTTCAGATGAAGTATTTTATACCTCATGACTGAAAGTCCCCTTTATTTGTTGCACTGGTAAATCCTAGCGTTTCATTTTAACTACCTAACCAATAAGAGTTCCCTTAAAATACTATAAAAATTAAAAAGGCAGTTCCCCACTACAGGCATTCACGTGAAAGAAAAAATACATCAAGGAGCCTGGGCTGGATATTATGGAAAATAAAGCACAAGAACATCCACCAAAATGTTAATTTAGCAGTTCCAGGAATCTTGGACTTGGATAGTGGCTGTGGTATCAGGTGCTTATTTTATTATGGGAGGTCGGGAGCAGGAATGTGAGATTAAACTGGGCATTGATGTGGCAGGGGCACCAAGAGAGTTTGCACAAGTCCCCATTGCAATACATTTAGGGTTTATTGCTGAGGGGCTGGCCATGAGTAGGGAGGGGCAAATGTTTTGCAATATTCGAAAAATGAAACTAATTCTAACACATTTGTTCGTTTCAAATTTTGAATGTTTTTACAACATTCTAACATTCCTTTAATGTAATAGTATTTCAAATACTATCTTTTAAATATTCAATTCAAATTTTTCTAACTCAAATATTGCATAATTCAAATCAAATTATGCAATATTTGAATCAATATATTTGTAATAGTATTTCCAATGCTCTCTTTAGATGTAATATGCGAATTATGCAACATTCGAAATAGAAAAACTCAAATCAATACATTTGTATCTATTTATCAATGTTTCTAAATTCCCTACCACATAAACTATTAAACTTCTGAATAGTATTTGTTAAATCGAATGTTACATTTGACATATCAAATGTGGATATTCCAACTAATTTCGAACATTTGAAAACCGGAAAGAACATTTGATTACCAAATTTTTATGGATTTTCATTCTTATCCAAAAAACGAATGTCCACAGAAATATTTGTTCTAGCAAGCGATTTGCACTTATACCACATTCACCTATCCTTAGTCAGGAGGGTAGAGGGGATGTTAGAAAAACACAAGCAGATATCAGTGTTAAATTATCCCCTGTATTGTGTGAAGTTTGAGCTGTCCGCATCGACTTTTAATTTTGAACAAAACAAAAGTGAAACAGTTTCTTGAAAAATAGTCACCATAGGAGCTTTTGCAGAAGGATTTTGATCACTCACAGATTACAGTTTGCTGGCTCCTAACAGAACCGAGATCTTTTCTTTATATGGAAATACTTAATAGGGACCTGAAACCCAAAATTGTTATTTCACGATTCAGATAGATCATATTTTTTTTTTTTTTAAATAATTCAATTTACTTCTATAATAAAATGTGCTTTGTTCTTTGGTATCCTTTGTTGATAAGTATACCTTGATAGGCTAAGTAACTGAGAGCTAGCTGCTAATTGGTGCCTGCACATATATGCCTCATATAATTAGCTTACTAATGTCTGCAGCTAGCTCCAAGTAGTCCATTGCTGCTCCTTCAATAAAGGATATAAAGTGAAGGAAAAATGATAATAGAAGTAAATTGGAAAGTTTGTTTAAATTAACTACTCCACTATCTAAATCGTGAGAGTTGAATTTTGACTTTAGTACTAAGCATTTATCTTTATACAGGAAAATGACTGAATCTTTCCTAGCACTCACTGGAAGCCGGATGTTTTTGTTTACAGTTACACAATTTGTTTTCAAGTCTCTGGACTAAACTAAAGATGGAGAAATCATTTTGCCATACCCTTATAATGCCTGATAAAATTAGCCAATAAAAAAAGTTACTTAAACAAACGCTAACCAAAGAAGAGGAAAGCACATCATCAGGAGGTACCAGGGAATGGCTAAAGTGTTTTAATTTAAATTTATTGATGACTATGGCTTGTTCTGTACTTTACAGTTATTTAGTATTTGATATAATTTAAAGGAGCATGAAACCCAATTTTTTTTTCATGATTTAGAAAGATCATGCCATTTTAAACAACTTTCTAATTTACTTGTTACTTGGTTGTCTAATTTGCTTTATTCTCTTGATATACTTTGCTGAAAAGCATATCTAGATAGGCTCCGTAGCCACTGATTGGTTGCTGCACATAGATGCCTCGTGTGATTGGCTCACCCATGTGCATTGCTATTTTTTCAACTATGGATATATAAAGAATGAAGCAAAATTAGATAATAGAAGTAAATTGGAATGTTGTGTAAAATTGTATTCTCTACTTGAATCATGAAAGAACATTTTTGGGTTTAGTGTCCCTTTAAAGGGACAGTCAACACCAAAATGGTTACCGTTTAAAAAACATAATTTATGTAAGAACTTACCTGATAAATTCATTTTTCATATTAGCAAGAGTCCATGAGCTAGTGACGTATGGGATATACATTCCTACCAGGAGGGGCAAAGTTTCCCAAACCTTAAAATGCCTATAAATACACCCCTCACCACACCCACAATTCAGTTTAACGAATAGCCAAGAAGTGGGGTGATAAGAAAGGAGCGAAAGCATCAAAAAATAAGGAATTGGAATAATGGTGCTTTATACAAAAAATCATAACCACCACAAAAAAGGGTGGGCCTCATGGACTCTTGCTAATATGAAAGAAATGAATTTATCAGGTAAGTTCTTACATAAATTATGTTTTCTTTCATGTAATTAGCAAGAGTCCATGAGCTAGTGACGTATGGGATAGCAAATACCCAAGATGTGGAACTTCCACGCAAGAGTCACTAGAGAGGGAGGGATAAAATAAAGACAGCCAATTCCGCTGAAAAATTAATCCACTACCCAAATCAAAAAAAGTTTCAATTTTTATAATGAAAAAAACTGAAATTATAAGCAAAAGAATCAAACTGAAACAGCTACCTGAAGTATCATTCTACCAAAACTGCTTCTGAAGAAGAGAAAACATCAAAATGGTAGAACATAGTAAAAGCATGCAAAGAAGACCAAGTCATTGCTTTGAAAATCTGATCAACAGAAGCTTCATTCTTAAAAAGCCCAGGAAGTAGAAACTTACCTAGTAGAATGAGCCGTAATCCTCCGAGGCGGGAATCCACCCGACTCCAAATAAGCATGATGAATCAAAAGTTTAAGCAAGATGCCAAATAAATGGCAGAAGCCTTTTGACCTTCCTAAAACCAGAAAAGATAACAAATAGACTAGAAGTCTATCTGAAATCTGTATAGCTTCAACATAGAATTTAAAAAAACTCTTACCATATCCAAAGAAAGTAAGAATCTCACCAAAGAAGTTTTAGGAAAACAATAATTCCTCCCTAATGTTGTTAGAATTTACAACTTTAGGTAAGAATTGAAATGAGGACAGCAAAAACCACCTTATCCTGATGAAAAAATCTGAAAAAAAGAGATTCACAAGAAAGAACAGATAATTCAAAAACTGTTCTAGCTGAAGAGATGTCCAAAAAGAACAATACTTTCCATGAAAGTAATTAATGTCCAGAGCAAGCATATGCTCAAATAGAAGAGCCTGAAAAGCCTTCAGAACCAAATTAAGACTCCAAATAGGAGAAAATGGCTTAATGACAGGTTTGATATGAATCAAAACCTGAACAAAATGATGAATATCAGGAAGTAACACTGCCTTATCCTGATGAAAAAATCAGAAAAGGATATTCACAAAAAAGAGCAGATAACTCAAAAACTCTTCTAGCAGAAGAAATAACCAAAAGGAACAATACTTTTCCAAGAAAGAAATTTAAAGTTCAGAGAATGCATAGTTTCAAACGGAGGAGCCTGTAAAGCCCTCAGCACCAAATTGAGACTCCAAAGAGGAGAGATTAATGACAGGCTTGATACGGACCAAAGCCTGTACAAAAACAATGAATATCAGGATGATTAGCAATCTTTCTGTGAAAAAAGAACAGAAAGAGTAGAGATTTGTCCTAACAAAGAACTGAAGACAAAACCTTATCCAAACCAACCTGAAAAAATAATAAAATTCTATGAATTTTAAAAGAATGCCAAGAAAAGTAGATCTTCCAGACTCGATAATAAATCTTTTCTAGAGACAGATTTACGAGCCTGAAACATAGTATTAATCAATGAGTCAGAGAAACCTCTATGACTAAAAATCAAGCATTCAATCTCCATCCCTTCAAATTTAAGGATTTGAGATCCTGATGTAAAAAATGGGCCTTGAGAAAGAAAGTCTGGTTTAAACGGAAATGTCCAAGGTTGGCAACTGGCCATCCGAATGAGATCCGCATACCAAAACCTGAGAGGCCATGCTGGAGCCACCAGCAAAACAAACAAATACTCCATAAGAATTTTGGAAATCATTTTGGAAGAAGAACTAGAGGCGGAAAGATAATTCCAAAGAAATGTCAATGCATACACTACTTCCGCCTGAGCATCCCCGGACCTGAATAGGCCCCTGGGAAGTTCTTTATTCAGATGAGATGCCAACAGATCTATTTCTAGAAATGCTCACATCTGAAAAATTGAAAAACATATCTAGGTATGAGAAACCATTCTCCCGGATGTAAAGCTTGATTAACAGAGATAATCCGCTTCCCAAATATCTATACCTGGGAAGAAAACCACAGAATTTAGAAAGGAGCTGGATTTAGCCCAAGCTAATATCCGAGACACTTCTGTTACAGCCTAAGGACTGATAGTCCCACCCTGATGATTGACATACACCATAGTTGTGATATTGTCTGAAAAACAATAAACGTATCTTCTTCAAAAAGAAACTAACTGAAAAACTCTGAGAATGCACAGAGTTCTAAAATATCAAATGGTAATCTCACCTCCTGAGATTTCCAAACCCCTTGTGCTGCCAGAGATCCTCAGACAGCCTCCCAACCAAAAAGACTCACATCTGTAGAGATCATGGTCCAGGTTGAAAGAAACGAAGAGACCTGTAGAACTAAATGATGGTGATCTTAACCACCAAATCAAGATAGATAAATATTAGGATTCGAAGATTTAAAATGTGAAATCCTAGAATCCCTGCACCATAATTCAGCATAAAAAACTGGAAAGGTTTTTTCTATTAAAAATGAGCAAAGGGAATTGAATTCAATGCTGTGGTCATAAGACCTAAAACTTCTATGCATGTATAGCAACTGAAGGAAATAATAGAGACTAAAAGGTACCGACAGACGGAACCCAATAAAATTGTCCCTTGTCCGATAGAGACAAAGACAGTGACACAAACTATCTGGAAACCTAAAAAAGGTGACCCTTGTGTGAGGAATCAAGAGCTTTTGAAAAAAAGATCCTCTAACTATGTCCTGGAAGAACAAAGTGAATCATATGAAATTCTGCATCCTCAGAAAATAATCTGAATGAAAACAGAAAAATGAAAATATGCATTTATTGTATCTAATGAAAACAAATAATGCTATCACTGACCAAAAAAGGCAGAATAGTTTGAATAAAACTCCAAAACCCAGTTCCTAAAAATGGAACTGGAAGAAATACCCCAGAAGATTCCAGGTCTGAGCACCGCTAGAACCCCACGGGTCATCAGCCATGCTTCAACAGTACCCAAAATATATAGGACCGAAACACACTTAAATAAAGTGTTAGCCTTACTGGAATAGCTGGAATATAATAGAGAAAAAAGACTTCTCACAGACGGTTTATTCTGAACTTATTCTGTACCCAAAATCAAAGAAATTTGGACCGAATAGAACCAAATAAATTTAAAAAAAAGTCTTAACCTGCCCCTTACCAGCCGAGCTGGAATACGGCACGAACATCGCAATTTTAAGGAGCTGATTTTGAACGGAAAAATTTCCAATTAAAAACAGGTTACTTGGGAAAGAATTCAGGAATTCGTTCCTTAATAAGAACAACCAAACTAATATAAGCTTAAAGTTTTAGTCTTAGAACTTAATCTTGAAGGCCAGAGTAACAGTTTAAGAATTGAATCCAATTATAAAACAAATAATTGATTATCTTAGAACAAAAGAAATATGGATTTTTAGAAATCACAAAATTCTTCTAGCTAAAACAGCTAAAGACATAGATAAAACCTCATTTGCGAAAATATTCAATAAAATGAAAACACAAATGAAATTATTAGGATGATAGTCCAGTAAAAGGACCAGTCAACACACTGGACTTACATAATCAATAAATGCAAAACAACAAGACAAATGCAACAGCACCTAGTCTAGTAAATTTTGTCCCTTTAACAATGCTAAAATAAATCATAATCAGATACTTGATCTTAAAGTAAACAGAAAAAATGAAGCAATTGCAACATCATCCAAATAAATTACAGGTCCAAGAAAAGTACCTGAAACTAAATAATTTTCCATAAATAAGATACAACCATCTAAAGGAAAATAAATACTATTTTGGTATAGAAACAATAGCATAATTAGTAGGAGTAGAGATAGCCCCAATAAATTGGAGAACCCTCCAAATTGAATTTAACTGCCAGCAAAGAATGTAGTTTAAAACCTTTGAAGAACGAATAAAAGAAAAATTCTCAGCCTATTCCATTCCCTAGTATGAGGAACTGGAAAAAAAAAACTCTGAAAACACAGAAGAATAAATAAGCAGAAATAAAATGTTAGCTAGTCTTGAAAAAGAACTAGTTACCTTAAAATCCAAAATAATCAACACCTTTTCAACAAAGAACAAATGTACTTTAATAAAAAAATAAAAAAGTAGATTTGTTAGTGTCAATATCTGATGAAGAAAATTCTAAATGAGAAAAAATCATCATCATCAGAGAAGGATAAATTAGTATATTGATGGTCATTTGAAACTTCAATAATTAAAAAAGAAATTTGAAAAAAAACCTAAAAATATTTTATTAGAAGGCACAAAGTCAGACAAAGCCTTTAAAAAAAAAATCAAAAAAATATTCTTATAAATCTTCTAAGTATTTCTTGTACATAAGATGTAAAAAGAATAGCAATATATAAAGCATAAATGCTAATGGATTCTGCATATAAAAGTTTAACATGAAATATATAACAAACCATAGCTAAAGATAAACATTCATAACATTGAAAATAAATGAACTTAGCTTTGGTAGGACTGAACTCAGTCAACGGAATCCCTTAGTACATTTTGAAACAGGAACAGTGAAATCTTGCAATATGTAATAGAAAAAAACAAAATTTAAAGCAAAATTATCAAATTCCTTAAATGACAGTTTCAGGAATGGGGAAAAAAATGCAAAATAATAAGCTTCTAGAAACCAGAAGCAATAAAAAAGTGAGGTTTAAATAATGTGAGGAAAAAAGTGGAACAAAAAAGATGCCCACATCTTTAGGCGCCAAATACGACGCCCACATTATTGGCGCCAAATACAACGCCCATATACTTGGCGCCAAATATGACGCCACATCCTCTGACGCTGAAACAGACGCCCACATTTTTTGGCGCACAAAAAATGTCTGAATACGCATGCGTCAAAAAATGACGTTAACAGAATACAACTTCCGGCGTCAACTACGGCGCCGGAAATGACAAATTTTTGCGCCAAAAAAGTCTGCGCCAAAAATGACGCAATAAAAAGAAACATTTTCTGCCCCCGTGAGCCCAACAGCACGCAGGAAAAATGGTCAATTGAAAATTTTCAAGGTAAAGAAAAAATAATTTGAAATGCATTATCCCAAATAATGAAACTGACAGTCTGAATTTAAAGGAATACTGATTATCCTGAATCAAGGCAAATATAAGTTTATAGACATATATTTAGAACTTTACATATAAAGTGCCCAACCATAGCTTTGAGTGTCATAAATAGAAATAAGATTTACTTACCCCAAGACACTCATCTACATATAGTAGATAGCCAAACCAGTACTGAAACGAGAATCAGTAGAGGTAATGGTATATTAGAGTATATCGTCGATCTGAAAAGGGAGGTAGGAGAAGAAATCTCTACGACCGATAACAGAGAACCTATGAAATAGATCCCGTAGAAGGAGACCATTGAATTCAAATAGGCAATACTCTCTTCACATCCCTCTGACATTCACTGCACTCTGAGAGGAAAACCGGGCTCCAGCCTGCTGCAAAGCGCATATCAACGAAGAATCTAGCACAAACTTACTTCACCACCTCCATGGGAGGCAAAGTTTGTAAAACTGAATTGTGGGTGTGGTGAGGGGTGTATTTATAGGCATTTTAAGGTTTGGGAAACTTTGCCCCTCCTGGTAGGAATGTATATCCCATACGTCACTAGCTCATGGACTCTTGCTAATTACATGAAAGAAAGATAGATAATGCCTTAACGACCCATTCCCCAGCTTTGCACAACCAACACTGTTATATTAATATACAGTACTTTATAACTTTTAAACCTCTAAATTATCTGCCTGTTTCTAAGCCACTACAGACATCCTCATCACGTTTTTTAATTTGCTTTTCACAACAGGAGACTGCTAGTTCATGTGGGTCATATAGATAACATTGTACTCACGCCCGTAGAGTTGTGCATGACACTGCACTAATTGTCTAAAATGCAAGTCAAGGTATATAATAAATAAAAAGTCATGTTATCAGGGGGCTGTCAGAGGCTGAGATACAAGGTAATCACAGAGGTAAAAAGTGTATTAATATAACAGTGTTGGTTATGCAAAACTGGGGAATGGGTAATAGAGATTATCTTTTTAAACAATAAAAGTTGACTTTGTTGACCTTGTGCATTATAAAAAGACCAGGTATGTCCTTTACCATGCATGTCTAAGTTTAAGATCTGGCTTTACAAATGTATAAAAACGAAGGAGCCATAATGCAAACTTAGGAGCCAAAAGAAACATTTCAGAAGCCAAAGCTGCCTGGTTCCCTTAGAACTGTCAAGTCCTAGTTTAAGGCTTTATACTCTATTACATAAGATTTTTAGGTTCATTAAATGTATCATCTCCGCTGTACCCAAGAAGTGATCTTGGTCTGTTTGAAGCTCTCAATGGCAGAAGCTGGACACTTAAGATTTATACAATGATTTAAATATACCTGTTGAAATGGTGTGTTTTGTTAGGTCAATAATTCTATCCACCTTGAAGTTTGCCAAATCCTCCTCATCCAGTGCAATGTCTCCCCAGAAAGCAACTGCAAGGAGAAAGAAAACAAGAGAACTTCAGATTAGTATACGGTGGGACATGAAAATCTCATAGCTGTATGAGGCTATTCACATTAGAAAATACAGTATAATTATACTAGTCCTAAAGCCGTTCACACGGGCCATTCTTTGCTCTCTCGCTCCACCTCTCTTTTGCTCCCTCTCTTCTGCTTTATCTCACCCCTCTCTTTTGCTCTTTTTTCCCCCCCTCTCTTTTTGTCTCTCCCCCTCTCTTTGTATTTCTTTCCCATCTCTCTTTCGTTGACCGTGCCGACTGCTCCCGGCCACGCCTCGACCACGCTCCCGCAACAGCATGTCAGGTAAGGCCTGGTGTGTTTGTCCTCATGCTGTCTCTACTGCGTATGACAGCTTCGGAGAAACATACTTAGCCTTTTATATAATAGGATATAATAATAATAATAATAATAATAATAATAATAATAATAATCTTTCATCCTACAAGGCACCTTCTTCATTAATTATTATTGCCTTTCATCCCTTTCTTCATTACTTTTATCCACTGTGCTAAAATTATTTAGATTTGAGCCTTTTAAATTGACTCCTATTTCTAGATTGACTCCATTCTCTTAGTATACTTTGTTAAAATACATACTTTAGGTAGGCTCTAGAGCAGCAATGCACTTCTGAGAGCTAACTGGTGATTGCTATCTATATAGGTTATTGGCTCACAAGGTGTGTTCAGCTATCTTCTAGTAGTGCAATGTTAGTTACAAAAAAAATAAAATTGTGTGAGTGCCATATGGCTAGAGCGCCGATTGGAGAACAGTTCAAACCGTTATCTCACAAAAAAAAATTACTTTTGAAGTGGGCGGCCAGAGCACAGGGTAATTGAATTTCAGGGCTACATTAAAAAGTAAGTTAAAGAGCATCTTTATTACAACTGATTAATTAAACCCCATCTAAAATATCGCTAACATTCCGCATCTGTTTATAAAAAAGGTAAAGTTTATCAATCATACATTTTACTATGCATTTAACCCATTTGCCAGGGTTAAACACAGTTATATCCAAACAGTGCAATCAATAAATGCAGAGTATTCTTTGCACTTATGTCTCTTTAAAAACTAATTTTAGTGATTTTTCTGTGTTTTCCATACAAATCATATATCGTTTTATTTTCAGCATTTTATGTTCTTTTAAGAACATCTTAAAAGGGACATTATACACTAATTTTTTCTTTGCATAAATGTTTTGTAGATTATCTATTTACATAGCCCATAAAGTTTTTTTTTTTTGTTTTTTTTTAAATTTATAGTTTTGCTTATTTTTAAATAACATTGCTCTGATTTTCAGACTCCTAACCAAGCCCCAAAGTTTTATGACAATACCGTCAGCTACCTTCTCCAGCTTGCTCCTGTTTGTGTAAAGGGTCTTTTCATATGCAAAAGAAGGGGGAGTGTCTTATTTCCCACTTGCAGTGGGCTTTCCAGCTACCTTTTAAACAGAGCTAAACTAAGAGCTTCTAAGTAAGTTTTTAAACAGTTTTATACTGGATTTTTATATCAGTTTCTGTGCATCTTATTCTTTATAGTAGTGTCTATTACATGCAGTTATATGAAAATGAGTGTATACTGTCCCTTTAAGTTTGCAGAAAACCATAAAAATGGCAAACCCCACACTACCCTGAAAGCAGTATTTTTTGTATCCGCTTCCACATTGTAGAAGGTAAGTGCCACAGAAGTCTACATTTTCTAATGGTGGCAATATACACAAAATTCTGACATAAGAGAGTGATTATTATTATCGGTTATTTTTAGAGCGCCAACAAATTCCACAGCACTAATTGACTATTATGTTCTTAAAATTGCTTAACGGTTTGTTTTTCCTTGTATGCTAGATCTAACAAACACAACAATTGATCAAACCTGATCTAACAGAGATCCAGCCAAATGAAGTTTGTTTTTAAAAAAAAAAAAAAAATTGATGGGGGGGGGGGGCTAACCCAGCTGATACGAGTTCTCCTATTTTGCATGAAACTAAGTAATTAAAGGAAGATAATAGGGACTATCTGTAATACCCTTCTCCTGTCGAAATATTGGATTGCCTAGTGTTCAGGGGCCACTTTTTCCAATAGTGATCTCCAGCAGAAGTGACTCAACTTTAAAAAGGAATAGCTTTCATTTTTCAAATAAGAATCCTTTAAGGCAGTGTTTTTCAACCAGTGTGCCGTGGCACACTAGTGTGCCGTGAGGGATCCTCAGGTGTGCCACGGCAGATTGACAACAGTGCAGGGGTGTTCCTCTTTCAAATTTTGAAATATTGGGAGGTATGCGACAGGCTCATCAGGCATAATTTACAACCATGACATTGACATTCATTCACATACAATCATTATGATTGTTTGTAAAATAATTTCAATATGTCATGTATAGTTTGTAGGAGGCATGGCATGACAGCACAGTACAGTGTGTGTGTGTATATACAGTATATATATATATATATATATATATATATCCTGTATTAGGCTACAATGTGTCATTTTGTAAAATTTTGGGATGGTGGTGTGCCGCAGGATTTTTTTTAATGTAAAAAAAAAGTGTGCCACAGCAAAAAAAAGGTTGCAAATCACTGCTTTAAGGGGTATATGCCTGCATAGGAAATCAATGAAAATTAGATAGATAGATGATACAGTATATAGGAGGTATTAAGTTCTACTGTTTGTCACATGATTTTTGCAGCTAAAGTCCTCTTCTGAACATGGGTAAGAAAGATTGGAGCTAGTGCACAATGTCTCCTAGCAACCACTTAGAAAGAGGAAGCTCCTCCTTTGCCTTCCTGTAAAGGCCACAGCCCCTTTGTGGAGCTGTGATAGGAAGTAATAGACCAAACATACATGAAGTTAAAAAAAAAAAAAAAAAGTAAAATCCTTTTAAAAATGATAAATAATACATCATTGTACATGCTGGAGTGTATTAAATGGTTTACATATATTGCCTTAGCCTTTATGTTGGCATTTGAAATAGCTGATTAACCCTTCAGTATCCCTACCTATAGGGATTCTATAACAGGGTATAGGCTATTGAGAAACTATGTAAAAGAGAGCTCTAAAATGTTACAGGGACATTACACACTAGATTTTTCTTTGCATAAATGTTTTGTAGATGATCCGTGTATATAGCTCATACAGTTTTTAAATAAAAAATGGATAGTTTTGCTTATTTTTAAATAACATTGCTATGATTTTTTAGACTCCTAACCAAGCCCCTAAGTTTTAGGAGAATACCGACGTATACCTACTCCAGCTTGCTTCTGTTTGTGTAAAGGGTCTTTTTATATGCAAAGGAAGGGGGAGGGGGGATTGTCTGCTATATCCCACTTGCAGTGGGTGTTCCAGTAACCTTTTAAACAGATCTAAACTGGAAGCTTCTAAGTAAGTTTTTAAACAGTTTTACACTGGATTTTTATATCAGTATCTGTGCATATTATTCTTTATAGTAGTGTCTATTACATGCAGTTATATGAAAATTGGTGTATACTGTCCCCTTAATTTTCAATTGTTCTCTCAGTATTGCACAGAAACAGATAAGAAAGGGAAGCATTTGAGTATTAAGATAATGAGATCTGAACTGTCAACAAGCTAAGCCTATTGTAGAGTAAATCCAGCATTTTTTTTTTTGCAAAAAGAAGCATAAATTAGCAATTTCTCATACATTTTATAAGCTGCAGCTGGTATAACAAGTCATGGGGGAAACAATTTTACAGTGAACTGTCCCTTTAAGAGATAGTCATATTTTAATTTTGGTAAACCTATGAAGGTTTGTTTTTTCTTATGGTGAATAATGCAAAAAGAACATTGATGTTTTCCCAGAATCCCAGATAAGATGAGCTTTCAGGAAACTCCACTCCCATCAAGTTGATTTTGCTTTCTAAGCTTTTTTCTTTTAGGATAATGGGTTGTAAACAGTTTCCTGTTTGCAGATGTCTATACCTTCAGTTACACAGTGTGGTTAGGGTTTTGTCAGCATAGCAAGCTTCAGATAGGATGTAGGGGACTTCTTCTGATACAAGTAATTTATATGGTTTATTTGAAGAATGACAAATAACTTTTCTTGTGATGTCTGTGCTCAATAGAGTTGTAGCATTTAACAAAACCAAAAAACCCACAACATTATTTTCCTGAGGTTAAAGAGCCATAAAATATTTTAAGTTATGTGCATATTATAGAAAGGTCAATTAAGCTAAAACAATGTGTGTGGGTAAGAAAAGTTAAAAAAAAAAAAAAAAAAAAAAAAAAAAAGCTTATAAGTGTTTAAATAAAAAAAATTTAAAATCTGCAAAATTACTTACACTTTAGTGTTGCCAAGTGTAGCCTGCTCCACCCCTCTTAGTGTCCTACCCAATACCTTGTGGTGTCATGTTACATACTGTAACTGTGCATGTACCTCTGTTTTAACTTGTTTCAATAAAGTTTTTTATTTTAGCAGCCCTTTTCTGTGCGGCTGTTCCTCCATGTTTGTAATTACTTATGCAAGCAACGGGGGTTGAGGAAGGACAGCCCTGCTATATAAATACCTACTGAAAAAAGGATGATGATTTTTTTGTAAATGTATAGGGAAACATATTTGTTTCCACTATATATAACAAGTTCCAATACACAACAATAAAAAATGTATTTTTTTTGTTCCTCTCATGGTAAGCTCTGGCTACATTATATATTTAGAACCTTTTTTTAGTTCATACTGTGTTATGTCCTTTTAAAAGAAAACTAAATTCAAACAAACTTTCATGATTCAGATAGACCTTGCAATATTAAAAACGTTCCAATTCATATCCATTTTCAAAATGTGTAATTTTTTTTTTATATGCCCACTTTGAGGCACTTTGCTCCTACTGAGCATGTATATACGTATATGTGTTTTGATTAGCGGATGGCGGTCACATGATACAAGGGGAGGGAAAATGGAATAAACGTTCAAATTTGCCAGAAAAAAAAAAATCTTCTTCTCATCTGAAATTCAAAGAGCTATTGTAATGTATAAAATAATTATGCAATTTTACTGAATATAATGGTCCTTTAAAACGTCAGCTCAAGAGTGGCAATACACTGACAATCTTGAGCTTAACATGGCTGGTGAGTGGCTCAGCGTCTTTGTCCAACTCCGGACCAGTAGTGCATTGTAGGTACAGAGCTAACTAGATTTTTCTTTGCATAAATGTTTTGTAGATGATCCATTTATATAGCTCATATGGGGGTATTTTTGTAAAAATGTATAGTTTGTTTTTAAATAACATAGCACTGATTTTACGACTCCTAATCAAGTCCCAAAGTTTTAGATGTATATTGATTTATAATAACTCAAGCTTGCTCCTGTTTGTGTAAATGTTCTGTTCATGTGTAGAGGAGGGGGGAGAGTGTCTACTCCTCCTTTCCCAGCCCCTTTCACTGGGTGTCCCAGCCTAACCTCATCAATAGTGCTAAACTGGGAGCTTCCAAGTATGTTTTTAAAAAAGGTTTTATACCAGGGTAGATAATTATTATTATTATTTTTAAAATTGGATTTTTGTGATTTAAATCTAATTTTTTATTTAAATATGATATTTTTAAATAAAAATACTTTTTTTTTTGGGGGGGGGGCACTATCTAAAATATAGTTTCTATTTAAGATACATTATAATCCAAAACGGTTATTCATCCTGAAATAGAGATTAGTTTTTAATTATATAACCAATTATGCTGTATATTCATGGCTGTAATGTTATGGTAAATTAATTCCATTTACACATTTACACTGTCATGCTCTCCCAATGGCTTATGTCAGATTATTTTGGACAATTTTTCTATTTTCAAGATATTATCCCATATTATTGGTTTTATAGTTCTCAAAACTGTGAATTTGTGTCTGCAGAAATAACACGCCACTTCTTCACAGCAAAATGTAATAAAGTTAACCCACAGAGTTAATAAAGAAATTAAAGGGATATAATCATGTAAGATGACTTTTGGGTTTCAGATAGAAGCAAGTCTGAAAATGTTATGCTCTATTATCAGATTTGCTTAATTCTCTTGGAATCTTTTGTTGAAGGAGAACAATGCTCTACTGGCACCTAGCTGAATAAATTGGGTGAGACCGTGACAAGCAGCTAGCTCACAGTAATGCACTGCTTCTGAGCCTGAATATGCAGGCTTTTCAACAATGGATACCAAGAGAACAAAGCAAATAAGATAAGTCAATTGGAAAATTGTATGCTCTTTCTGAATCATGAAAGCTTAAATTTTGACTTTACTATCCCTTTAATGCTATTGCTCCCCTACAAATCTATGTACAAAGAAACAACCCATACTTAGTTTCAAGAAGCTCACTGAATATTCAATAAAAGTAGCAATTAGCGCTCAAAAAATTAACCAGCAATCAGACCTCTGGTTAATTTTTTTTAAATGTGCCCCAAGTTTTGCTTTTTTTTTTTTTATTATTTAAAAATGGTAGCATTTTTTTAAAAAGAAATAACTGCACTACATACATCCATTTCATCTATAGCGTTAAGAGGTTTAATGCAAGTGTATACAATTAGCCACATCCCTGGAAACATAATAGGTCAAAGAAATTTATAGCGTATCATAGACCTGAGTCCCTGTATTCCCTTTAACACGAAGGATAGCCTGAGGGAACAGCCCTGTGTAGGCTGAGAAACGCGTTGTTTTTTAATAAGAGGTGATTTTTTTTGTTTTTTAATATACACTTGCTGCTTTTTGGACCCTGTTTTCCCATTCGTTTGTGGACTGGAGTGTGACCTGTTCAGTTTCGGAGATCAAGTCTGCTGGGCAGCTGAGAAGCTCCAGTCTGCCCATATTGCACCTGAAGGTGCTTTGGATGTTGTAAGTGTGACCTTTAATATCACATTTTATTTGTATCAAACTGCACCGGACTATGGTGGTTCCCTTTTATCCCTATATAGGAAGGCTTTGAGAATTGTCTGGAAGCATCCTGACTCATGGAGCTGTTTGCGGATATACAGTTAGCTGGACAACTGAGAAGTACCAGCTTGCTCCACTAGCACCACGTTTGTGAGTAGCCATTCATCACATTTGTGGCGCCTCTGTTTTCCTCTTTCAGATCACTCACACCATCAGGATTTTGACCATCCTCTGACAGAGAGCTGCCTTTTTATTAGGATTTTTTAGGGACTTTTGCATTATTTGTTTTGGTTTGGTTTTATGTGCATTTTTTTCTTTTGTTGTACGTTTTATTTTGTATAGAGCGCCCTCTAAAGGAGATTTGTATATGTACATCTATTCCTTTGTTCTTCTAATTTGCTTCCTTCTCTTGTTATCCTTTGCTGAAAAGTTTATATCTAGGTAAGCTCAAGATCAGCAAAGAACCTAGGTTCTAGCTGCTGATTGGTGTCTGTGTATATACACACACATATATACATACACACACACCCCGATTGTCATGTCCCTTTAAGTAAACACACACAGATTACATACACACATATATATATATATATATATATATATATATATATATATATATACACACATACACACCCCGATTGTCATGTCCCTTTAAGTAAACACACACAGATTGAAAATTAATTTCCAAATAAAGTCTAAGATGATGCAAAGTTAAATGATTAATTCTTACTGGAAAACATACGTACAATAAACTCTCAATGTTGGAGTTTTGGGGAGGTGTAGTAATACTAGTAATGTAAACTATAGACTTTAATTGCAAAGTACACAATGTACACAAATAAGAAAACAAAAATCCCTTACAATATGAAGGCATGCACTCTCTGGAAAATGTTATGTCTGATGAAGGGGTGAGATCCCTGAAACTTGTTTTTTTATGCGTGCAAAATAAAGCACATTTGAACATTTTCCAGAATTCATGCCTGCTGTGGACTTAAAGGGACAGTCTAGTCCAAAATAAACTTTCAGGATTCAGATAGAGAATGTAATTTTAAAACAATTTTCCAATTTACTTTTATCACAAATTTTGCTTTGTTCACTTGGCATTCTTAGTTGAAAGCTAAACCTAGGATGTTCATATGCTAATTTCTAAGCCCATGAAGGCCGCCTCTTCTCTCAGGGCATTTTGACAGTTTTTCACCACTAGAGGGTGTTAGTTCATGTGTGTCTTATAGATAACACTGTGCTCACACATGTGGAGGTCAAGGAAGTCAGCTCTGATTGGCTAAAATGGATGTCTGTCAAAAGAACTGAAATAAGGGGGCAGTTTGTAGAGGCTTAGATACAAGCTAAGAACAGAGATAAAAAGTTTAATTATATAACTGTTGCTTATGCAAAACTAGGGATTATCTATCTTTCTAAACAATACAAATTCTGGTGTAGACTGTCCCTTTAACATAACTTTTGTCTGCACCCTGGTGGTTGATTGGATATACACACACACACAGTTGTGCTCATAAGTTTACATACCCTGGCAGAATTTATGATTTTTTGGCTATTTTTCAGAGAATATGAATGATAACACAAAAACTTTTCTTTCACTCATGGTTAGTGTTTAATAATAAATGGCTTCAGCCAATCAACTGTTTACTCTTTTTAAAATCATAATGACAACAGAAACTACCCAAATGACCCTGATCAAAAGTTTACATACCCCAGTTCTTAATACTGTGTATTGCCCCTTTTAACATCGACAGCTTGAAGTATTTTGTGGTATTTGTGGATGAGGCTCTTTATCTTCTCAGATGGTAAAGCTGCCCATTCTTCCTGGCAAAAAGCCTCAAGTTCCTGTAAAATCTTGGGCTGTCTTGCATGAACTGCACGTTTGAGATCTCCCCAGAGTGGCTCAATGATATTGAGGTCAGGAGACTGAGATGGCCACTCCAGAACCTTCACTTTATTCTGCTGTAGCCAATGACAGGTCGACTTGGCCTTGTGTTTAGGATCATTGTCATGTCCAAGTAGGTCCCATGCGCAGCTTCCCGGCTGATGAATGCAAATTTTCCTCCATTATTTTTTGATAACATACTGCATTCATCTTGCCATCAATTCTGACCAAATTACCTGTGCCTTTGTAGCTCACACATCCCCAAAACATCAGCGATCCACCTCTGTGTTTCACAGTAGTAATGGTGTAGCTTTCATCATAGGCCTTGTTGACTCTCCAAATGTAGCGTTTATGGTTGTGGCCAAAAAGCTCAATTTTGGTCTCATCACTCCAAATTACTTTGTGCCAGTAGTTTGAGGATTGTCTCTGTGCCGTTTGGCGTATTGTAAGTGGGATACTGTGTGGTATTTGCGTAGTAATGGCTTTCTTCTGGCGACTCGACCATGCAGCCCATCTTTCTTCAAGTGCCTCCTTATTGTGCATCTTGAAACAGCCACACCACATGTTTTCAGAGAGTCCTGTATTTCACCTGAAGTTATTTGTGGGTTTTTCTTTGCATACCTGTCACGAATACCTCACGATTTAGCTGCTAAGGGTTTAATTCTGTTTAGCCTGTGAGCTAAAAAAAGATTTGTTTTTCAAGAAGAACTGTGTGTTTGTGTTTTGTTTGATGTGCCAGAACCCCTCATAAATAGTTTCTAAGACCCCTTTCTCCAAATGTTATTGTGTATGCATTGAGTCATAAATCTGTCAGCTCTAGAGATACGCCACAGTGCCTCAGTCCCAGAAACTGATAAGGTCAATAAAAGAACATTGGTACATTGTAGAGATATGTTTGAGACCTATTATGGCATTAAATGAAGGGAAGTATGGCAACCCTGTCATATCTGGTATCAAACCGTTGCTCACAATGTAAGGAAGAGATTGCCGGTCAGTATATATGAAAATAGATTTACCTAGCAGAAATTATAATGGGTTCTATAATTTCAGGCAAAGACTTAGTTTATTGAAGGTCATAAAGACGGGGGGGTTTCTTAGCCCGCCCAGGAGGGTGTCGTCAGGCAACTTGATCTCCGGAAAATAGGTATAAGAATTTTGTTTTTAACTACAAGATTGTGTTGTCACAGCCTCCCTTGTAAGAATGACAGAGTAAGGACCCAGTTGCTTCATGCCATCTCTCTCGTAACAGATTCCAAAGACTAGTAAAGTATTCAATCTGTTTTTCTCCTTATTTATTTTAAAAACAGTTTGCTGTGTGTAATTTTATTTGCAACAACTTTTTATTAATAATGCATTGTGCATAATATTTTTGGCATAATAAATAATTCCTTTATTAAGCTTTGGCCTTTGTCTAATAATTGAACCACGTTACTGAAAGGACTGGAGTATTAGAACTGTATAATTTAGGTTATTCTCTGCTAAATTGCATTCTGAGAGTTAATGTGTAAGTCTGGGTTTTTCCTTAGGATTTTCCCTTTAATAAATCATAAGTGGTGGCAGCATAGTTAGTTTAGTGTGGGTGGCATTAAAGGGGAGTTTTGGGCATTTCTTTTAAGTCTAGTACAGACTAGAGAGTGTTGTTAACCCTTGCACCCACTGAACTAAATCACAAGCTGGCCTGGTGTGGCTAGATTGTGAAATATTAGTGAGAGTAGAAGGGGTCTGATAACCCTTTCTGTGCCAAATAAATGACTGGAGTAGGGTTGGATAACCATGGTCGTCACAATGCCAAACAATTTTCCTGGCAGTTGTGGCTGAAATTTGAATTGGTCTACCTGATCGTGATTTGGTTTCAACCTAACTCCTCATTTTCCACTTCTTGATTAGAGTTTGAACACTGCTGATTGCCATTCTTAATTCCTTGGATATCTTTTTATATCCCTTTTTCAGTTTTATACAGTTCAACTACCTTTTCCCGCAGATCCTTTGACAATTATTTTGCTTTCCCCATGACTCAGAATCCAGAAACATCAGTGCAGCACTGGATGAAAGATGCAAGGGTTTGTCAGGAGTCCAGAAACTCATTGACCTTTTACACACACACTAATTACAAGCAAACAGATCACAGGTGAGGACGGTTACCTTTAATAGCCATGTTATCTGGCCAAAATCACCAGGGTAAGTAAACTATTGATCAGGGTCATTATGATTTAAAAAGAGTAAAGACAGTTGATTGATAATAAATGGCTTCAGCCAAATACTAACCATGAGTGAAAGAAAAGTTTTTGTGTTATCATTCATATTCTCTGAAAAATGGCAAAGAAATCATAAATTCTGCCAGGGTATGTAAACTTATGATAGAGATATATATATATATATATATATATATATATATATATATATATATATATATATATATATATATATATATATATATATATATATATATATATATATATATATATACACACATATACACACACACACACACACACTACATACACACGCATATATACACATACACCGTATCCCACAAAAGTGAGTACACCCCTCACATTTTTGTAAATAATTTATAATAATTATATTATTCATGTGACAACACTGAGGAAATGACACTTTGCTACAATGTAAAGTAGTGAGTGTACAGCCTGTATAACAGTGTAAATTTTCTGTCCCCTCAAAATAATTCACACAGCCATTAAAGTGAATGCAAATTTTGATGCTTAAGTGCCCGGTTTTTAAAACTTTGATTAAAAACAGGGGCACTTTAATTCATTAAAATTTACATTTCACTCCTGTTGTGACAAAAAAAACTTACCTTTTAAACTTCACAGCAGCTGCTGCTTCCTCCGGTCTCACAAGCCATTTCTGATGTCAGAAATGATTGATAGGTCATCCTCCAATCACAGATTCCCCCCCGGGGGATTCAGTGTCTGATTCACTGCTGTGATTGGATGAAGCCGGATACCTCATTTTAGACCCAGGAAGAGGCTTTGAAACGGGTGGAGGAAGCTGGAGCTGCTGTGAAGATTAAAAAGTAAGTTTATTTTCACAACAGGAGTGAAATTAAAATTTTGATGAATTAAAGTGCCCCTGTTTTTAATCAAAGTTTTAAAAACCGGGCACTTTAGCATCAAAATTTACATTCACTTTAATCTCTAAACCATTGGCAACAAAAGTGAGTACACCCCAAAGAGGAAATCTCCAAATCTGGCCCAATTAGCTATTTTCCCTCCCCAGTGTCATGTGACTTGTTAGCGTTGCAAGGTGTCAGGTGTGAATGGGGAGCAGGGGTGTTAAATTTGGTGTTAACGCTCTCACACTCTCTCATACTGATCACTGGAAGTTCAACATGGCACCTCATGGCAAAGAACTCTCTGAGGATCTGAAAAAAAAAAAAAAAAGAATGGTTGCTCTAAATAAAGATGGCCTAGGCTATAAGAAGATTGTCAAGACCCTGAAACTGAGATGGAGCACGGTGGGCAAGAACTAGAGCTGCAACAATATAAATCGATTATGATAATAGTTGTCAACAAATTTCATAATCGAATAGTTGGTTTGCAATTAGTTGGTCTGTGCACCAGCTGCTTCACTCTAATGAGCTACTGTCCATAATATTTTCTTTTATGGTTATGCCTTTAGCCTAAAGGATGTCTACAGACGTTTACTTTTCACTTTTTCAGGACAGTATTATTTTACAATTACTCCTGGCTTATATAGACTAGATCACCTGTGCAACCCAGAAATAAAATAGGAGTCATCATTTGGATTGTTTATATTAAAGCAGGTGATTTGGGACTATGCTTTGCATGATACAGTGCCAAGCTTGTTATTTACACCTAGCCCTAGATTGATGGGAGTTATTTGAAATGATGTGCACTATTATCTGTTTGCACAATTATTAGCGGATTGCTGGCTATTGCTGATTATATGTACTTTATAGATAAATGTGTAAGGCTTTGTCCTGTCATTGATTATATACTCCTTAGTGTTTTTGACTTTTCTTGTTTTTTTGTATATTTAATTGTAATGCGTACCAAATTTAACCTCTATAAGTATTATCTGTTATTTTAAGAGTAGTCTAGATAAAGATATTTTTCCCTAATCTTATAGCTGGTTATTTACCATTGCATATAGCTATTCAAGATATTTTTATGTTAGAATGAAGTCCAGGCATACTTTAATACTTGCATTTGGTGGAACTAAGAATAAAATATCCCATCTTGGTGAAATTGGCAAAACCCTACTTATGCATCTCAGGCACCTCAACACCATCTGAGCACCTCTTCACTGCTGCATGCAAAATAGCTTACAAAAAAAAAAAAAGACAGCCAGCCTCAGCCAGGAGCATGTGGACATGTTGACGTTTTTGCATTTGAATGCAAAGTTTCTGAAAGAGTCAATAACAGAATGTCATTAACAGTGAGAGTCTACCTCTCTCTAGTTCTACCTCTTTTGAAACAGATTGTGTTTTTGTCTTTTGCTTGATTATAAAAATTAGTTCTGCTACCTGTTAAAAAAATTCAACAGTTGTGTTAATGTAAAGTTTTAGTCTGAAGTTTATATTTGTAACACTCAGTATGTGGATTTTATTTTAAATATAGGAACAAAAATTATTATTATTCATCTGATCAGTCGATTAATCTAAAAAATAAATTGGCTGATTAATCGATTATGAAAATAATAGTTGCAGCCCTACACCATACAGCGGTTTCACAGGACAGGTTCCACTCAGAACAGGCCTCACCATGGTAGACCAAAGAAGTTGAGTGCACATGCTCAGCGTCATATTCAGAGGTTGTCTTTGGGAAACAGACGTATGAGTGCTGCCAGCATTGCTGCAGAGGTTGAAGGGGTGGGGGGTCAGCCTGTCAGTGCTCAGACCATACACCGCACATTGCATCAAATTAATCTGCATGGCTGACATCTCAGAAGGAAGCCGCTTCTAAAGATTATGCACAAGAAAGCCCGCAAACAGTTTGCTGAAGACAAGCAGACTAAGGACATGGATTACTGGAACCATGTCATGTGGTCAGATGAGACCAAGATAAACTTATTTGGTTCAGATTGTGTCAAGCGTGTGTGGCGGCAACCAGGTGAGGAGTACAAAGACAAGTGTGTCTTTCCTACAGTCAAGCATGGTGGTGGGAGTGTCATGGTCTGGGCCTGCATGAGTGCTATAGGCACTGGGGAGCTACAGTTCATTGAGGGAACCATGAATGCCAACATGTACTGTGACATACTGAAGAAGAGCATGATCCCCTCTCTTCGGAGACTGGGCTTCAGGGCAGTATTCCAACATGATAACGACTCCAAACACACCTCCAAGGACGACCCCTGCCAGGACGACCCCTGCCTTGCTAAAGAAGCCGAGGGTAAAGGTGATGGACTGGCCAAGCAGGTCTCCAGACCTAAACCCTATTGAGCATCTGTGGGACATCCTCAAAACGGAAGGTGGGGGACTGCAAGGTCTCTAACATCCACCAGCTCTGTGATGTCGTCATGGAGGAGTGGAAGAGGACTTATTTTGAGGGGCAGCAAATTTACACTGTTATACAGGCTGTACACTCTCACTACTTTACATTGTAGCAAAGTGTCATTTCTTCAGTGTTGTCACATGAAAAGCTATAATAAAATATTTACAAAAATGTGAGGGGTGTACTCACTTTTGTGGGATACTGTGTGTTTGTATAATATATCACACACAGCATCTTAAAAACTCCAAGACAGCTCAGCATGGGGACGGAAATGGATCAGCAGTTAAGGCGTTTAAACACCCATTTTATGTTGTGTTTTTATCATTCATGGATTTGTTATTCGCAATCCATACTATTTGTAGAAGCAGAAACATGCAAAAAGCCAATACTATTTCCAAGATTGAGGGGTTTGAATATTTACCTGCAGCCAGCACTTCCGGGGCCCAGAACCCCCGCGCGCATACGGATGATCCGTAATGGTCATTAACAGTAAAGACATAGTGTGGATAACGACAACTAGTAGTCATCCCTGCCTAAAAGGTTAAAGCGTACAAAAATTGGGGGGGAGCATAAAAAGGGCAATTAGACTTAAAATGCTCCAATGTTTTACAGAATCTTATTTTTTCACTAAAGCCTGCAATCAGGTTAAACACAGTTAAAAGAACAAGCAACAATGCAAAGGTTCATTGCATTTAATTCTGGTGCAGGAACACACATTAAAAAAAAAAGGAGCTAGTCTCTCTCCACACACACAGAGTTTGTTTTCTGATGACTTTTGTTCACATAGCTTTCCTAGGGTCAATATTGCAGTAGGAGCTATTTGTATAAAAAAAAAAAAAACACTTGAGCGGGAAAAATAGATCAAATTAAAAAAAAGAGAATGTTTGTTTCCAGTACTCTGTCCCTTTAAGGGCAACCCTGGATAGGCAATGCACACCTAATCTAGCCGACTTCAGCAAGTGATTGGAAGCAACACACATATGCTGCCCCCGATTGGCTCAGGTATTCAGCATCAGACCAGTAGTGCATTGCTGATTAACCCCTTTGTGTGGATTAAAAACAGGTCCATGCAAGCAATAGGGTAATAATTGCATGCTCTACCACACAAGAACATTTTATTATCGCCCCTCTGTGTCCCTTTAAGAACAGGAGTAAAACGCTCTCAGCAGTGATGAAATCATTTTGGCTTCATACACAATTCTTGTCCTATAGTCACCCAGTAAAACAGTTACAATTCCCCCTTAAATCCACACAGATTTTTCTACCCCTGTCAAATTTTTCCCACGTTGCATTTTTACACTTTTGCCCTCAGACACAGCTTTCCTTCTTATACAACCCACACACATTTTCATATCTCGTCCAACACTCAAGAGTTCTTCCATATTTACTTTCATCCTGACAGATTAGTAATCTTGTCTCCCCCCCCCCCAATATAATCCCACACGCTTTCTCCCCCCTTCCTTCCCTCCCTCTCCTGACACTATACACCCCCTCACTTATTCATTGCCCAAAAGTAATTATGTAGCAATTATTCACTGAGGTTGTCCTGAAGTGGCACTTTCGCTGTGTAGCTTTACAGGTCATCTCATGTCATCCTCCTGGGAAAGGAAATTGCTTTGGATTCCTAAAGGAAACTAAACTCTGGAAAAAGGAAAAGGAAATGTTGTGTCCTGATGAGAAAAGTAGCTGTGTGCTACTGTACAATTTGTAGGGGGATGAGAGAAAGGCTATCTCTGCAATCTGTGTATTAGGAAAACGTAAGTGGTGTGTGCTCCTGCAGTCTGCTTAATTAAAGGGGAGAAATTGCAAGGGTCCATGTCTCGTTGCCAACATAAAAGAGAATGTTTTTTCTAAATGACACTGTTGGCTTGGTTTATTAAGCAAGGGTGGGCAGACATATTCGCCCCTGTCCGCCCCACACAGGCAGCAATCCACTGCCGGAATTCAGCATTGCACGCCTGTCTTTAGGAATCGTCACCTCTCCAGTGTATGCGTGTCATAAAACATAAGATAAAAGTACCAGGGGACATAAAAAATTAAATATATATATATATATATATATATATATATATTATATATATATATATACACACACACACACACACCGGTATATATATTTATTTATTTATTTATATATTAGATCCGTACTCACTGGACTTTGAAAAAAACAAAACATGGTTTATTGTTGTGATGTTTCGGAGAACAAACCGTCCCCTTCATCAGACTTGATCTACACTTTATACTATAAATAACCACTGTTCCTGTCACCCTTGCCATTTACTGAGGAGGAGGTGAGAGTGTGTGTATATATATATATTCTCTTTAGGTTTAGCACTCTCAACTCAGTCCGGGGTGCTCAACAAAACACAAATATTCCAAAATAAAGAAGGCACTCTCCGTTTTTCTTCACAAATTTTTACTGTGTATTCAAGTGACGTTTCGGGGTTTCACCCCCGTCCTCAGACTTACAGACCATTTTTTTTAAGTTTGTTCACATACTATGTATTATACAGACTGCTATAGAGCAAAATGTATTTTGTTTTTTATTTCTTGGATTCACATGATGCTTATGGGAGGTTCTTCTCTGATGAGGGGTGGGGCTAGCACCTGTTAAATGCACTGTTTATTTTTCACAATTTCACAGGTGGAAAAATATTGCAAAACGGTTGCAAAAGTCCACTCAGTATTAAAGGGACATTATACACTAGATTTTTCTTTGCATAAATGTTTTGTAGATGATCCATTTATATAGCCCATTGTAAACATTTATAGTTTTGTTTAGTTTTAAATAACATTGCACTGATTTTTAGACTCCTAACCAAGCCCCAAAGTTTTAGATGTATACTGATGTCTACAGACTCCAGCTTGCTTCTGTTTGTGTAATGCGTCTTTTCATATGCAGGGGAAGGGGGGGGTGTCTTCCTGCTTTCCCAGCCCCTTTCAGAGGGTGTCCCAGCCTAACCTTATCAATAGTGCTAAACTGGGAGTTTCTAAATAAGTTTTTAAAAGGTCTTTATAGTAGTGTCTATTACATGCAGTTATTTGAAAATTGGTGTATACTGTCCCTTTAAAGATTTTAAAGCCCTCTGGATGATTCCACAAAGCTACATAGAGAGGAAGACATATGGAAAAGTACCTCCTGCCTACGGTTAAATATGGTGGTGGCTCTTTTAATGTTTTGGGGCCGTTTTTCTGCCAGAGGGCCTGGACATTTTGTTAGGATACATGCATCAAAACATTAAACAGATCAACAGATGTTAAATTAACACCTGGATGCCTTTGCCAAAAAGCTTAAAATGGGCCGTGGTTGGATCTTCCAGCAGGACAATGATCCACAAAACATATACATCAAACTCAATACAAAAATGGCTTACTGATCACAAAATCAAGGTCCTGTTATGGCCATCCCAGTCCCCTGACATGAACCCCATAGAAAAACCTGTGCTGTGAACTGAAGAGGAGAATCCACCAGCGTCAACCTCGAAATTTGACGGATCTGTAGAGATTCTGTATGGAGGGACGGTCTCAGATCCCTTGCCATATAAGTGCTCCCTTACCATATAAAGGCAGATGCCTTTTGCCCCAGCTGCAGTCTCCAATGTTTAAGCGGACAGAAGGAACCACAGCATGTGCCTCTGTGTTAGACGTCAATATAGTACGCTGGGCAAAGTAATGTGCGACATAGTACCTACATCCAGTTAGCACAAGGGGTTAAACTAAACACATATAATATAATGTTTAAATAGTGATCTTTCATATTATATTATATTATATATATATATATATATATATATATATATATATATATATATATAAATAAAAAATTGTTAACCCCTTCATGCGTTAGGGGGCCGAAACGATCATCTGGGGTTGCCGTTTCCCTTGTTCAAAGGATAATTATCTGGTATTTTGTGGCTGGACTGACCTAGTTAGGCGGGATCAGACTGATGTGCTTTTCACAAAAGGAAAACTTTCTTAAAAGTATAATTAGGCTAAAAGAAGTACTCCAAGGTGGTAACCGGGCCATAGAACAAGCCACTAAGCCGTTTCTGGCAGACTGCTTCTCTTTTTGTTTGTGTTGGGATGTTCCATGTTGTACTAACAGCACTGGGCTTTAACGTCGATTGATGGCATGGAACCTCCTTCCTTTAATGGTGTCCTGCAGCCTCCTCTTTTACCACAAGCAAGGATCGGATTGGGGGGGGGGGGCATTCCTAGCAGTGTAGGCAGTCCCATCATTTGGATTTACATTGGAACTTTGATCTTAGCACTTGCACCTTGGCATGAAGCTGTTTATTTGGATTTTGAAGATAATAGGAAGTGCATGTCTTTGTACAACTGAACTCCAGGGACTGCTTGGTTACTGGATGATAAGCAGAACTCCGACTACCCTATTGGTGAATAGTGATAGCATACAAGCACGAAAACAACTATATATACACACACACACAGTGGATATAAAAAGTCGACACACCCCTATTAAAATGTCAGGTTTCTGTGATGTAAAAAAAAATGAGACAAAGATAAATCATTTCAGAACTTTTTCTCCACCTTTAATGTGACCTATAAACTGTACAACTCAACTGAAAAACAAACTGAAATCATTTAGGTAAAGGGAAATAAAAATAAAATAATATGGTTGCATAAGTGTGAACACCCTTTTATAACTGGGGATGTAGCTGTGTTCAGAATTAAGCAATCACATTCAAAATCATGTTAAATAGGAGTCAGTACACACCTGTCATCATTAAGTGCCTCTGATTAACCCCAAATAAAGATCAGCTGTTCTAGTAGGTCTTTCCTGACATTTTGTTAGTCGCATCCTACAGCAAAAGCCATGGTCCGCAGTGAGTTTCTAAAGCATCAGAGGGATCTCATTGTTAAAAGGTATCAGTCAGGAGAAGGGTACAAAAGAATTTCACAGTGAAGACAGTCATCATCAAGTGAAGGAAATATGGTGCAACAGTGACATTACCAAGAACTGGATGTCCCTTCAAAATTGATTAAAAGACGACAAGAAAACTGGTCTGGGAGGCTGCCAAGAGGCCTACAGCAACATTAAAGGAGCTGCAGGAATATCTGGCAAGTACTGGCTGTGTGGTACATGTGACAACAATCACCCGTATTCTTCATATGTCTGGGCTATGGGGTAGAGTGGCAAGACGGAAGCCTTTTCTTACAAAAAAAAAAAAAAAAAAAACCACATCCAAGCCCGGCTAAATTTTGCAAAAACACATCTGAAGTTTCCCAAAAGCATGTTGCAAAAGATGTTCTTGTCTGATGAAACCAAAATTAAACTTTTTGGCCATAATACCAAAAGATATGTTTGGCGCAAAAACAACACTGCATATCACCAAAAGAACACCATACCCACAGTGAAGCATGGTGGTGGCAGCATCATGCTTTGGGGCTGTTTTTCTTCAGCTGGAACTGGGGCCTTAGTCAAGGTAGAGAGAATAATGAACAGTTCCAAATACCAGACAATATTGGCACAAAACCTTCAGGCTTCTGCTAGAAAGCTGAACATGAAGAGGAACTTCATCTTTCAGCATGACAATGCCCCAAAGCATACATCCAAATCAACAAAGGAATGGCTTCACCAGAAGAAGATTAAAGTTTTGAGATGGCCCAGCCAGAGCCCAGACCTGAATCCAATTCAAAATAAGTGGGGTGATCTGAAGAGGGCTGTGCACAGGAGATGCCCTCGCATTCTGACAGATTTAGAGTGTTTTTGCAAAGAGGAGTGGGCAAATCTTGCCAAGTCAAGATGTGTCATGCTGAAAAACTCATACCCAAAAAGAGTGCTGTAATAAAATCAAAAGGTGTTTCAATAAAGTATTAGCTTAAGGGTGTTCACACTTATGCAACCATATTATTTTATTTTTTATTTCCCTTTACCTAAAAGATTTCAGTTTGTTTTTCAATTGAGTTGTACAGTTTATAGGTCACATTAAAGGTGGAAAAAGTTCTGAAATGATCACAGAAACCTGACATTTTAACAGGGGTGTGTAAAGAGAGAGAGAAAGAGAGAGAAAGAGAGAGAAAGAGAGAGAAAGAAAGAGAGAGAAAGAGAGAGAAAAAGAGAGAGAAAGAGAAAGAGAAAGAGAAAGAGAAAGAGAAAGAGAAAGAGAAAAAGAAAAAGAGAGAGAAAAAGAGAAAGAGAAAGAAAAAGAGAGAGAAAAAAAAAGAGAGAAAGAGAGAGAAAGAGAGAGAAAGAGAGAAAGAGAGAAAGAGAGAGAGAAAGAGAGAGAAAGAGTGAGAAAGAGAGAGAAAGAGAGAAAGAGAGAAAGAGAGAAAGAGAGAAAGAGAGAAAGAGAGAGAAAGAGAGAGAAAGAGAGAGAAAGAGAGAGAGAAAGAGAGAGAGAAAGAGAGAGAGAAAGAGAGAGAAAGAGAGAGAAAGAGAGAAAAAAGAAAAGAGAGAAAGAAAAGAAAAGAGAAAAAGAGAGAAGAAGAAGAGAAAGAGAGAGAAAGAGAGAGAAAGAGAGAAAGAGGAAAGAGAGAAAGAGAGAAAGAGAGAGAGAAAGAGAGAAAGAGGAGAAGAGAGAGAGAAAGAGAAGAAGAAGAGAGAGAGAAAGAGAGAAAAGAAGAGAGAGAAAGAGAGAAAGAGAGAGAAAGAGAGAAAGAGAAAGAGAGAAAGAGAGAGAGAAAGAGAGAGAGAGAAGAGAGAGGAGAAAGAGAGAGAGAAAGAGAGAAAGAGAGAGAGAAAGAGAGAAAGAGAGAGAGAGAGAGAGAGAAAAAGAGAGAGAAAAAGAGAGAGAGAAAGAGAGAGAAAAAGAGAGAAAAAAAGAGAGAAAAAAAAGAGAGAAAAAAAAGAGAGAAAAAAAAAGAGAGAAAAAAAAGAGAGAAAAAAAAAAGAGAGAAAAAAAAAAGAGAGAAAAAAAAAAGAGAGAAAAAAAAAAGAGAGAAAAAAAAAAGAGAGAAAAAAAAAAAGAGAGAAAAAAAAAGAGAGAAAAAAAAAGAGAGAAAAAAAAAGAGAGAAAGATTTAGGCACCCCTGACAATTTCCATGAATAAATAATTGGGTGTTTGGATCAGCAATTTCATTTTGATCTATCAAATAACTGAATGACAGTAATATTTCAGTAGTGAAATGAGGTTTATTGGATTAACAGAAAATGTGCAATATGCATCAAAACGAAATTACACAGGTGCATAAAGTTGGGCACCCTTGTCATTTTGAATAACTGTAACTACCTAGCACTGATTAATTGGAACACACAATTGGTTTGGTGAGCCCATTAAGCCTTGAACTTCATAAGCAGGTGCATCCAATCATGAGAAAAGGTATTTAAAGGTGGCCAATTGCAAGTTGTTGTTCTCTTTGACTCTCCTCTGAAGAGTGGCAACATGGGGGCCTCAAAACAACTCTTAAATGACCTGAAAACAAAGATTGTTCAACCTTATGGTTTAGGGGAAGGGTACAAAAAGCTATTGCAGAGATTTAAGCGGTCAGTGTCCACTGTGAGGAACATAGGGAGGAAATGGAAGACCACAGGCACAGTTCTTGTTAAGGCCAGGACAAGTAAAATATCTGAGAGGCAAAGGATGGTGAGAACGGTCAAAAACAGCCCACAGACCACCTCCAAAGACCTACAACATTATCTTGCTGCAGACGGTGTCACTGCGCATAGTCAACAATGCAGTGCACTTTGCACAAGGAGAAGCTGTATGGGAGAGTGATGCGGAAGAAGCCTTTTCTGCACACACACCACAAACAGAGTCGCTTGAGGTATGCAAACGCACATTTGGACAAGCCAGCTTCATTTTGGAAGAAGGTGCTGTGGACTGATGAAACAAAGGGCTCCATGTACTAAAGCGTCAATTTGCTCGCCGACAACGTGTCTGCTCGACTCGCTCGAACTCGCAGCTAGCGAGATGTTGGCCGCCCGCCATATGTACTAATAAACATACAAAAAAATCTTGCGTCTAATCCACATCGAGCACAGGCGTATGATTCGTACATACGACGCCCCGCTAGTTGCGAATGTACTATTATTTGCTTACAACTTGTCAGCCATGACTGTAGGTGTCAGAAACGTCACATTTGTTGCGGGAACATTCTGCTGCACTATATAAAGTATAATTTATCGATTTTGTCAGACTTCATAATTACCAAACCTGAAGCTTTACGGACTTTTATTTTTATTGATAAATTAAGTTTTCTTTAAATTTACTTCTCCATTGGATTCACAGACAAGCAAGACTGACTGAAACCAATGATGATGCTGGACACTGCCTGAAATGATCCTGTTGCAAAAAAGTGCAGGGCAGCAAGAAACTTGAGGATTCCAGGAATGGTCCTTGAACGTGCCGTCACTGGCTCTAGAAAATGTGCAATTTGAGCATATAAAGTCAACATTAAATGTCGATCCAGACGGAACCTTTGAATAACCTCTCTATCGGAAAGGGCATCTAAAGGAACCCGAGGAAGGAATACCCGCAATCTCCTTCTTCGAACCACATTTGCTATGGCATCAGGTTGATGACTTTGCCTTCTACCCCTGATTTGCATCAGACGAAGAATATACAGTTGAAGAAGTGTCTCCATGGCTAGCAGGATCAAAAGTGAGTAAAAATTCAATGGTATTGGCCTTCTTTTATATCAGTTGTAGGCGGAAAAATTCACGAGCGTATAAATAGATAGTTTAGTATTTACCGTTTTGTGCGAGATTTATGTTGAGCGAGTATTTTATAGCTACAAAAAAGACTGGAATGCAAGAGTTGCGGACAAGTTCGCTCGACATTTGTAAATTTAAGGTTTTCAATGAATTCGGGGCTTAGTACATACGGCTATTGATCCGCACGCAGAAATTTAGAAGAAAATAATCACGAAGACCTCGCAGACAGCTTCGTACATGGAGCCCAAAGATTGAGTTATTTGGTCATAAAAAGGGGCGTTATGCATGGCGGCAAAAGAACATAGTGTTCCAAGACAAACACTTGCTACCCAAGTAAAATTTGGTGGATCTTCCATCATGCTGTGGGGCCAGTGCCGGTACTGTGAATCTTGTTAAAGTTGAGGGTCGCATGGATTCCACTCAATATCAGCAGATACTTGAGAATAATGTTGAGGAATCAAAGTTGAAGTTAAGCCGGAGCTGGATATTTCAACAAGAAAACCCAAAACACTGCTCAAAATCTACTCTGGCATTTATGCAGCGGAACAAGTACAATGTTCTGGAATGGCCATCTGGAATGGCCATCTCAGTCCCCAGACCTGAATATCATTGAAAATCTGTGGGGTGATTTGAAGCGGGATGTCCATGCCGGCAACCATCAAACCTAACTGATCTGGAGATGTTTTGCAAGGAGGAATGGTCCAAAATACTTTCATCCAGACACTCATGACAGGTTATAGGAAGCATACATAAAAGAGAGAGAAGCGCTCGACCTGGGAACGAACAATAGCATAATAGCTTGTTCTATGGCTAGTTACCACCCTAGAAGCAGCCTCTTTTTGCTCAATATGTGCCTTTCACAGAGAAGAACTTTCCTGTCATGCAGTCCAGCCCCGAAATACCAGGCAATCCCTCTCTGAACAAGAGAAACAGCAAAACCCCAGACGTACATTTTGGCCTATTGTTGGCATCGTCAGTGAGGAGCAGCCATATCCCTCTAGGCACACTGAGCAACGGGTCCACGTCTGGATTACCACATCACATTTAGGGAAACTTCCCTAAATGTCATAATTTGCATAAATAAAAAGAGAGAAGCGCTCAAACTGGGAACGAACAATAGCATAATAGCTTGTTCAATAGGCTGAAACGTACATCTGGGGTTTTGGTGTTTCTCTCGTTCAGAGAGGGATTGCCTGGTAATTCGGGGCTGGACTGTACTGTGAAGTCAGAATCAGACTGGTATGCTTCAGGAAAGTTCTTCTCTGTGAAAGGCACATGTTGAGCGAAAAGAGGCTGCTTCTTGGGTGGTAACTAGCCATAGAACAAGCTATTATGCTATTGTTCGTTCTCAGGTTGAGCGCTTCTCTCTTTTTTAGTTAAGGTTATAGGAAGCGTCTAGAGGCTGTTATTTCTGCTAAAGGAGGCTCTACTAAATATTGATGCAATATTTCTGTTGGGGTGCCCAAATTTATGCACCTCTCTAATTTCGTTTTGATGCATATTGCACATTTTCTGTTAATCCAATAAACCTCATTTCACTACTGAAATATTACTGTGCCCTTCAGTTATTTGATAGCTCAAAATGAAATTGCTGATCCAAACACCCAATTATTTATAAATGAAAATCATGGAAATTGTCAGAGGTGCCTAAACACATATATACATACATACATACACATATACAAACATACAAACACATACTTTAAAATACAGCCTCATAGATGCAAAAAAAAAAAAAAAAAGCCTTTATGGTCTATTCAATAGAGATTCTGTATGGGTGACAGATTTTGCTGCTTCCTTCAAGGGAAGTTGTTTCTTTGCTGATGATGCAGAATTCTGTAACATTTTTAACATTCCTGGAGGGGTAAATAAACTAAGTATCCAAACTAGATGAAAGAACAAGTAGAAAAGACTCTTTTAATTGAAAGAATATCACTATATGCTAAAGCCAGGTAGTGCTTCTTGTAATGTTTGTTATAATTGGAACTCTAGGGTCAATCTTCAAACCTATTTTTTCAAATACCCTGTAATAGCTTTAGATATTTAGTCAATGCTTTCAAATCCTTTTATAACTATGTGAATGTTGAGTCAATGCAATAGGCAGTAAATTAAACGGATATAAAAAGTGCTAAAAGAAAATTCTCTTATATACAAGCAATAATAAAACTAATATATAACTGTTTTTACCTCCTGCAAAGGGATTAAGCACATAGTTACAGCCAGCTTCAAAAGAGCAATGGACTACTGGTCATTAGCTGAGAACATCTGGTGAGCTAGTGATAAAGCGATAAGTGTGTAGCCACCAATAAGCAGCTAGCTCCCAGTAGTCTAGGATATGTACATGTTCCTTTTCAACAAAAGGATACCAAAAGAACAAAGTAAATTTAAAAATAGAAGTGAATTGAAAAGTATTTTAAAATCACATTCTCTATCTGAATCATGCAAGTTTAATTCTGATTTGCCTATCCATTTTTAATATTGTATGTTTGTGCATCTAAAATATGTAGATAGGCCATTGTTATTTTTGTGCTTCCTGCAAAGCGCTGCAGAATCTGTGGGCACATTTTAAATAAAGATAATACAATTAAAAGGCTTGACAAATGCCCATGCACAGGCTGAAACGCGTTGCTCCAAAACTGCACCTTCTTGACCCTCCAAGGCTTCCTTAAGCTGAAAGATCCGTAGAGCCTGTCTGACAAACCGTTATCGTTCTCAACATAGAAGACGTTTAGTTAAAATCACGCTGCTACAGGGGATCAGCACGGAGTAGTTACCTCTGGAGGGAGGGACTGCATTCACATCCGAGTACCCCTATGGTTACCTACGCTGACACCTTTATGGATAACATTGTCCCGCAAACACTCAACATCGCTTGACTGCATCTCCTGGGGGTGTTTTAACTCTGAGACCCTTATGTTTTTATGTGCCTCCTGTTATAAATTAAACTGTATTCTGTTACTAATATCCTATATATTAGTTTTGGTTACTACACTTAAGTTAGATATACGTCTGATCAACGTATATATACACTGTAGTGTATTACTCTGTTTGTATTTTATCTTGTGTGACATATCACTAGTTTGTTTTTATTATTATTATTATTATTAAATATTTTCTATCCATATATGGTCTCATTAGTAGCATATCTGTCAGAAATACTATTTTAAGCTGTTTTTTTCAGCACTGTGGGTAAACGTTTTCTTCATTTTTTGAAGATTTTTTTTTAGAGTCTAAGATTATCATTTTAGAGAGGCTGAGGAACGCTCTTGCCTAGATTTAGAGTTCTGCGGCCAAAGGGGTGCGTTAGCTACGCGTGCTTTTTCCCCCCGCACCTTTTAAATACCGCTGGTATTTAGAGTTCACAGAAGGGCTGCGTTAGGCTCCAAAAAGGGAGCGTAGAGCATAATTTACCGCAACTGCAACTCTAAATACCAGCGGTGCTTACGGACGCGGCCAGCTTCAAAAACGTGCTTGTGCACGATTCCCCCATAGGAAACAATGGGGCCGTTTGAGCTGAAAAAAAAGCAGCGTTCAGCTCCTAACGCAGCCCCATTGTTTCCTATGGGGAAACACTTCCTATGTCTGCACCTAACACCCTAACATGCACCCAGAGTCTAAACACCCCTAACCTTACACTTATTAACCCCTAATCTGCCGCCCCCGCTATCGCTGACCCTTGCATTTTATTATTAACCCCTAATCTGCCGCTCCGTACACCGCCGCAACCTACGTTATCCCTATGTACCCCTAATCTGCTGCCCCTAACACCGCCGACCCCTATATTATATTTATGGTATTTAGAGTCGTGTAGGTAAAGGTCTAACGCTCACTTTGCAAGCCGCGACTTTTCCATACCGCAGATCCCCCTACGCCATTTGCGTATCCTATCTTTTCAATGGGATCTTTCTAATGCCGGTATTTAGAGTCTTGGCGGAAGTGAGCGTTAGAAATCTAACAACAAAACTCCAGCCGCAGAGAAAAGCCAGGAGTTAAGAGCTTTCTGGGCTAACGCCGGTTCATAAAGCTCTTAACTACTGTGCTCTAAAGTACACTAACACCCATAAACTACCTATGTACCCCTAAACCGAGGCCCCCCCACATCGCCGCCACTCTAATAAATTTGTTTAACCCCTAATCTGCCGACCGCACACCGCCGCAACCTACATTATCCCTATGTACCCCTAATCTGCTGCCCCTAACACCGCCAACCCCTATATTATATTTATTAACCCCTAATCTGCCGCCCCCAACGTCGCCGCCACCTACCTACAATTATTAACAATTGGTGAAGACAAGGTAGGGAGATCGCCAGGGGCTTAGTGTTAGGTTTTTTAAGGGGGGTTTGGGTTAGATTAGGGGTATGTGGGTGGTGGGTTGTAATGTTGGGGGGGTATTGTATGTTTTTTTTTTACAGGCAAAAGAGCAGAATTCTTTGGGGCATGCCCCGCAAAAGGCCCTTTTAAGGACTGGTAAGGTAAAAGAGCTTTTCAATTTTTATTTTAGAATAAAGGTAGGGCATTTTTTTATTTTGGGGGGCTTTGTTATTTTATTAGGGGGCTTAGAGTAGGTGTAATTAGCTTAAAATTGTTGTAATATTTTTAGGTTTGTAAATTATTTTTTTTATTTTTTGTACTTTAGTTTATTAAATTGTATTTATTTGTAGGTATTTGTATGTAATTAATTTATTGATAGTGTAGTGTTAGGTTTAATTGTAGATAATTGTAGGTAGTTTATTAAATGTATTTATTGATAGTGTAGTGTTAGGTTTAATTGTAACTTAGGTTAGGATTTATTTTACAGGTAATTTTGTAATTATTTTAACTAGGTAGCTATTAAATAGTTATTAACTATTTAATAGCTATTGTACCTGGTTAAAATAAATACAAAGTTGCCTGTAAAATAAATATTAATCCTAAAATAGCTACAATGTAATTATTATTTATATTGTAGCTATATTAGGGTTTATTTTACAGGTAAGTATTTAGCTTTAAATAGGAATAATTTATTTAATAAGATTTATTTTATTTCGTTAGATAAAAATTATATTTAACTTAGGGGGGTGTTAGGGTTAGACTTAGCTTTAGGGGTTAATACATTTATTAGGAGTAGTGGCGAGGTCCGGTCGGCAGATTAGGGGTTAATACTTGAAGTTAGGTGTCAGTGATGTTAGGGAGGGCAGATTAGGGGTTAATACTATTTATTATAGGGTTTTTGAGGCGGGAGTGAGGCGGATTAGGGGTTAATAACTTTATTATAATAGCGGTGAGGTCCGGTCAGCAGATTAGAGGTTAATAATTGTAGGTAGGTGGCGGCGACGTTGGGGGCGGCAGATTAGGGGTTAATAAATATAATATAGGGGTTGGCGGTGTGCGGTCGGCAGATTAGGGGTTAAACAAATTTATTAGAGTGGCGGCGATGTGGGGGGGTCTCGGTTTAGGGGTACATAGGTAGTTTATGGGTGTTAGTGTACTTTAGAGCACAGTAGTTAAGAGCTTTATGAACCGGCGTTAGCCCAGAAAGCTCTTAACTCCTGGCTTTTCTCTGCGGCTGGAGTTTTGTTGTTAGATTTCTAACGCTCACTTCCGCCAAGACTCTAAATACCGGCATTAGAAAGATCCCATTGAAAAGATAGGATACGCAAATGGCGTAGGGGGATCTGCGGTATGGAAAAGTCGCGGCTGCAAAGTGAGCGTTAGACCTTTACCTACACGACTCTAAATACCAGCGGTAGCCCAAAACCAGCGTTAGGAGCCCCTAACGCTGGTTTTGACGGCTAACGCAGAACTCTAAATCTAGGCGTCTGTTTTTTTCCCCACCTGCTTAGCAGTTACCATCAGCGCAGAGATGACTTTTTTCTACAATTAAAAAGGTACATTAAACTTGAACGGTTAGTCCCATGTTACGCATAATAAACAAAATAAAAAAGCACAACTTTGAAATGTACTTCCATTATTAATTTTGACTGCTTTTACTGTAATTTAACTCTGAAAACTGTAGAGTTTATACTCCCTGTAGAGAGGTTGGAGTGCAGAACCCAGACACTCCTACATGCTGCACAGTGATTATGGTTGCCACCTCAGCCATGTTTTCCTGGACACTTATAATTTATGCATGCTGCAAGGTAAGGAGGGCGGAACATGTATTGTGCCTCTCTGGACATCACATGAATAGTGTTGATGAACAGGCATTAGAAGTGGCTGGTTATTGCTACTGCCAGCTTGCAGTAGCAATTAGCACTCAAAAAATTAACAATGGGTGAGACCTCTGGTTAACTTTTAAAATGTCCCCTAATTGCCCCCAAAATAACATACAAGGTCCCTACTTTTTTCCTTTTTTAAGCTGCACTAAGCAGTTTCTAGGGGGTGTGGGGTGTTAGAAAAAAAAACGGCACAAGCTCGTCTCAACTAAGATAAAAAGCAGCAATGGCTTGTCCCATTTGGCCAGATGCAGTAACCAACTCTTCCATTGCTGCTTTTTATCTTAGTTGAGAGCTTGTGAGTGAGTGCTGGACTCTCTCTGTGTGCTATATTAATGTATTATTTTGTTGTAATTTTCCCTGTTCGGGCCTTGCACCCAGGTCTGTCTGAGGTTAACTGCCTGTGACTCTGGTGACAGTGCAGCTTCCTGAGAGTGCTGTTTTGCACCCAGGGCTGTGCATGTTACAGGGTCATAGGATGTGTACCCGGTCCGGCCTGAGAGTGCTGACCCCACCAGTATTTTGTATTTGTTTGAGGAGATTACATAAGCCTGTGCACCCTCCATTTTTTCACAGTTGTTTGATTGCGAGCCTGCAGTGTGGCTGTTTAGGGACCCAGGTTTTTGGAAGAGACCTTGACGAGGTACCTGGGCTTTTCCCATTTGGCCAGATGCGGTAACTAATTCTTCCATTGCTGCTTTTTATCTTAGTTGAGAGCTCGTGAGTGAGTGCTGGACTTTTTCTGTGAGATAGAGAGATATTATATATATATATATATATATATATATATATATATATATATATATATATATATATATATATATATATATATATATATATATATATATATATATATATATATATATATATATATATATATCACACATATATACACACACACATACACAAATATTCATATACATTTATATTTGCACCCCCTTCACTGCACATGCCCATGAGAATGAGGCTCCCATTGGAGCCTATGGAAGCACGGTCTCGTGAACGCAATGCTTCCCTGCAATGCAAATGCTGGTATTACCAAGTTGAGCACAAATATTGATTTTGCGGAAGCAATATTTTGCACTAAACTTCATGTGTTTACTGTGCGTTTATTCACCTTAAAAAAGGGACATGGAAGTCAAAATTAAACTTACATGAGGGTACAGTTAAAATAAGTAATATAGAAAAAAAGGAAAAAAAAAATATCAACCTCTTTTTCTTGGTATCCTTTGTTTACAGCGAGAGCAAACTCAGGTATGATTGGAACAAAATTTTGAATCTTATTCTTAAGACTAAAAGATGTCAGTAGAGAGACTAACAGAGGTGCAGCAGATGTGGGATGAGAAGTATGGGAGATCAGTCTGGCAGAGTCATTCATGATGGATCACAGAGGGAACAGACGGTAGCTTAAAGGGCCATGATACCCAAATGTTGAAACACTTGAAAGTGATACAGCATAGCTGTAAAAAGCCGATTAGAAAATATCACCTGAACATCACTATGTAAAAAAGAAAGATATTTTACTTCAAAATGTCCTAAGTATTCAAACACTATTGCAAAGGACTTTAAGCAGCAAATCAGTATGCCTGTCCCGGGACGGGCAAGGGAGCAAGCTTTGTGCACACTCCTGATAATTCCCTATTCAGTTTAAGGAAGTTTACTATGAAATCTCATCAAAGTTAAAGGGACATGACACTCAATTTTTTTCTTTCACGATTTAGAAAGAGCATGCAATTTTAAACAGCTTTCTAATTTACTTCTATTATCTAATTTGCTTCATTTTCTTGATATAATTTGCAAAATAACAAAAAAATGAATATCTAGATAGGCTCAGTAGCTGCTGATTGGTGGATGCACATAGATGCCTTGTGTGATTGGCTCAACCATGTGTATTGATATTTCTTCAACAAAGGATATCTAAAGAATGAAGCAAATTAGATAATAGAAGTAAAATTGAAATGTTTAAAATTGTATTCTCTACCCGAACCATAAAATACATTTTTTGGGTTTTAGTGTCCCTTTCAGTCAAATCTCATGAGATCACAGAAAAAGAGTTCATGACCTCAACACTGTTGATGCTGATTGGCTGCAGTTCATTCCTTCAGGTTTTTTATTTATTTTTTTAGCTGCAGCTGAAGTATAACTTTTTACACAGGACTTACTCTGGTAAGCTGAGGTAATTGTGAGGTAAAATATCTTCCTGTCAGCTTTTTACAGTTATACTGCATCAGTTTCAACTGATTTAGCATATGAGTATTATGTCCCTTTAAGAAAACACAGAAGATTGAGTTGCAATAGTCAAGGCAGGATATGGAAAGCAAATTGATTAAAACATTCAGTTATGTTGGGTGTAAGGAAGTACTTAAAAAATAATCCCGGAGGTTAACGGCTAAAGTGAAAACAAATTAGCCAGGGACAGATGTGAGGAGCAAGTGAAAAAGTTCTGTGTCAGGGCTTTAGGCATGACAGGCTGAAGGGATGACAGTCTTGACAACAAACATCTGGGTTGTAGGTCTAGTAATGTAGAAAGGCAAACCAGGAACTGTGCTCAGACAGCTGCTATGATAATGTATACCAGGGCTTGACAAACCCAGAAGCCAGGAAGCCACTTGCTCTTAGAATGTTACCTCTGGCTCCTAACTTTTTGGATTATTCTCCATAAATCTATATTCACATACCACTGTATGGCTCCTAAAAGTAGGTCTGGCTCCTTAATATTCTTACTGGCTCCTTAATTTTTAACCGATTTGTCGATCCCTGATATATAGAATTAATGTGTTGAAAACAATTATGTGGGCTGGACTCTGGAGCAATTGCAGTACATATGAGTAAATGTCTATGGAATCCTACCTAGTATGAGTCGGCGAATATTGCCAACATCTATGTGCCGCTCACTCCCTGCTCAGTAGCCAGCTCCAAACCGACCGCTGCAAGGAAAACACGGCTTTTCCTGCTGGTTCCAGCAGTGCAATATACTGCACCTTGACACTTGTCTCAGCATCTATGTTTAGTGGTAGGAATCCTCTCAGACATGTGCTACTCAAGCACGCCGCTCTCAGCACCAAAGTCAGGTAGAGAGTCAGCCCACAACCATGTGATCAATAAGCCACCATTACAAAAATATTCACCAAAAGGTGCACAGGCTATAGGGAAATGCAAAGCTATAAAAAAAACTGAGTAGCCGGCACTTCTCCAATTAAAAGCATGAAGTTTATGGTGACATCTAAGTAAAAGACTAACAGGCCCATTTATCAAGCTCCGTACGGAGCTTGAAGGGCCGTGTTTCTGGCGAGTCTTCAGACTCGCCAGAAACACAAGTTATGAAGCAGCGGTCTAAAGACCGCTGCTCCATAACCCTGTCCGCCTGCTCTGAACAGGCGGACAGGAATCGCCGGACATCAACCCGATCGAATACGATCGGGTTGATTGACAGCTCCCTGCTGGCGGCCGATTGGCCGCGAGTCAGCAGGGGGCGGCGTTGCACCAGCAGCTCTTGTGAGCTGCTGGTGCAATGTTAAATGCGGAGAGCGTATTGCTCTCCGCATTTAGCGAGGTCTTGCGGACCTGATCCGCAGTGTCGGATCAGGTCCGCAAGCCCTTTGATAAATGGGCCTGATATACTCTAAGGCTTGCATCTTACAGGTTTCTGCTTGATGCCTTAATCATAGATGTAACCCTTATAAAAACCAACACACATTTTTAAAAGACTAACCGTTGTGTTATCGGACAACTACTAATCAATTTTTAAAAGGTGGATGGATCTATTATTTACATTTAATGACTTGATCATACAATGCAATAATAATCAATTGTAACACAATAATTTTTTTTAAAAATAATGATTTTTAAAAATGATGCCCCTAAGGGGTTGAAAAAGGGAAGTGAATTTTTTTGTAAGGATACCTATATCTCATAAACTGAAGATGCTACAGACATTAAAATTGGCATTTAGATTTTTCCTTTAAAAATAAGGAAAAACGTGTTTTACCATTTCCAAAAAATCTACTTGGGGGGGGGGGGGGTCGTCATTTATGAGGATACCTATCTCTCAAAAACAGAAAGTATTAGAAAAGTAAACATTTAAAATCTTCTTTATAAAGTAAGTTTTCATGCCAAAAAAAATATTACATATTTTTAATGTGCCAGAGGGACACCCTGCCCACAATTTAGCTGATTGGTGCCCATGTATAAGAAACACAGAGAATTAACAAAATCTCAGCGTGTATGTATGTATGTATGTATGTACATTTCAGGGCTGAACATATTTAGCCTATACTAATAATTTATTTAAAGCATTCCCAAAAGTTAAGGACATCATAGGCTGAATGAAAGCACATATGTACAGAAGGTAAAAGTCTAAAAACTTTCTCTCTTATAAAGCAATTTATCAGTATCACTTCCTCGCCTGGGTAGCTTGATTTTTTTTCAACTACCATCCATCTAAATGTGGAGGTTGTATTATGGTGTTCTTGATAAAGTACTTAGCTAGTTCTGAGCATTTATCTGATCTCTTTAGATCAGGGAGATGCTCTCTGATCCGTTCTCTCACACAACGTACTGTTTGCTACAACATGTACAATAGGTAAGAAAGATAAAATTCATGGATCTGCAGTTTACACATGATAGAACCGGATATTTTTTTCCAGTCATACTAGACTCAAAAGGTATCACCCCTATTAATAAAACCGCAGGGTATACATGTACTGTTGCCACAGAGATACATGCATTTTACTTGCAACCATGAACAGGTGGATTTTTCGGTTCTTAACTCACTAAGTTATAATATGTTGCCTTCTTTTAGGAAAATTGACAACCTTGTCTCGCAATGTGTTGTTATATAGCATATAAACAACAACAACATTAAGAAGTGCTTGCAGATGATTTAGCAAATATCACTATATTCAGCTGAATATTGTGTGACAAAAATAACCTGTTAGGATGCAAAAGAAAAAGTCTTATAAATTCCAATCTGCTTTGCGTTCTCTCTAGTTCTAGTAATTACATCCCTTTTATACCCTCTCTCCAATAGCCTATTTGTAAGGTCTTCACTTTGTGCCTCTTAATCACTAATATCAGAGCAATTTATCTTTGTTCTGATATACTGACCCTTGGCTATTGAATATGGGACCTGCCTGGAATGATTACTTTTACCATGTTAGAGCGTATTGCCGGAGATTGGTTTTCTGTATATGGTTGAATCAACCTTACAAGAGGACTCATTTGAGATTGTAAGTCTAATGAAAGAAGCATATTTGATGCTAGATAAGAAACAAAAAGGCCTATAATGTCTGGAAGTATATCTTTATAGTACGTTTCAACAGTTTTTAGGCTAGCTGGTCAAAGAGAAATTCATATTTGGAGATACTGAGCTTTATGTAATGAGATGGCATCTAGGATAGCTTTAAAAAGACATTCATGCCACTGACTCCAAGAATTTTACAGCTGGCTCCTACATTTTAAACAGATTTGTCAACTACTGCTTTAATATACAGCCAATGAAATGAGTGAGAAATGAGGAGAATAGATCTATTGAAAATAGGTAGATTTGAGGGTCATAGACATGTAGACAATTCTGAAAGTCCCATGGCTAATATGAATGCCTAGAACACAGCCTTTTGGCACCCTGACAGAGAAAGGTAGAGAGAGGATGTGTTGGAGGATACATCAAAGACACAGAGAGATGGAGGATACATCAGAGACCCAGAGAGATGAAGGAGAACCATAGAAGTGCTGTGTTACAATTGATAGAAGAATGGAGGGTTGGAGCAGACCAGGGTGGTCCACAGTAACTAAAGCTGCAGATAGATGAAAAAGGATTAGAAGAGTGAAATTCTCCTAATCAGGTTGTTTCTCTAGATAAAGCTTGGGTCTCTGGTGTTGGGGAGGAAAAGATCAAGAGGAAGATTTAATGTGAGGGTATGTGATAAGCTTTTGTATACAAGCAGTTCAAGAAGTTTTAAGGAGTAGTTGCAGAGGGAGGTTGGATCAGGTGAAGGTTTCTTAGTGAGAGTTGTGACTTGGTTTTAGAGAGACATTGTACTGTAATTATTTTTCTTTTTAAATGGGTTTCTGATGATCAGTTTTACCGGATGGACTATATTAAAAACGGAACTTTAACTTTGTCATTTGACAATTTTTGGCTGTTGAAACCCACCACCTATACTGAAACATTAAATATTGTAGTATTGGTTATGGGAAAAGATTATAGATGATGTGATAATAAAAGTCACCAAGAGTAAATTGGAGATGGCTTAGTTAGAGAATGCAAGTGTCTGCGACCATCGTCTGTTCGCATTGTAAAACTTGCTGAAGTAATAATTTTACTAAAAAAAAAAAAAGCCAATTTTAAAAATGCATCTAACAGAATTTGAAATGTGCTGTTGATGTCCCTCACTACACAAACATCCAGTGTACGCATATTACTATCTGCTATAAATAAATATACATTGTTTTTAAGCCTGTATATTAGAAGAGACTGAGATTGTGTTCCTGCTGCCTGTATGTTGGAAGGAGTTGAGAGGTGAATAAGGCAGCTGTACGTACATTAGGCTGAGATGAAAGGTACAACATACCTATCTTCCCACCCTTATATACAAAAACCTAAAATGCTGATCATTGTAGCCTGTGTGTTAGATGTACAAAGGACCTGGATATTTATAACATTAAGAGGGTGTTGGCATTGCCTACCACTTCAGCCTGCTTTTTATGAGGTATAAAATGTGTGTCCCTGCTACCTGTGTATTAGTAGGTGGTGAAAAGTACATACTGTCTGGATATTAGAATAATCTGCTCTATATACTTTTCAACAGTTATGGCTTCAAATATCACCTCTATGCTGATGACACCCAGATCTACCTCTCCATCCCTGCTCTCTCTCCCTCTGTCCTTTCTCATGTCAGCGACTGCTTATCTGGTATTTCTTCCTGGATGGCCTCTCACCACCTAAAGATTAACATGTCCAAGACTAACCTTCTTATCCCCCCCTCAAGCTCTATGCCGACTTCTGACTTCTCTATCCTTGTTGACGGCATCACCATTTCCCCATCGCCCCAAATCCGCTGCCTCGGAGTTACACTTGACTCAAATCTATCCTTCGTCCCCCATATCCAATCGTTTTCTACATCCTGCCGCAACCATCTACGCAATATTTCCAAGATTCAACCTTTTCTGAGTGCTAACACCACAAAGCAAATAATCCCCTCCCTTGTTATTTCCCGACTTGACTAATGCAATAACCTACTTACTAGCCTCTCCCCCCTTCAATCCATCCTAAATGCCTCTGCCAGTCTGATCCACCTTTCCTGTCACTTTGTATCTGCTGCACCTCTCTGCGAGTCCCTTCATTGGCTCCCTATTCATAGCAGAATTATATTCAAAATTCCCACCCTTACATACAAAGCTCTCACCAACGCTGCTCCCCTCTACCTATCCTCTCTAACAAACAAATATACTCCAGCCCGCCCACTAAGATCCAACAATGACCTGCTCCTATCACCTCCTGTCATGCTAGACTGCAGGACTTCTGTCGTGCAGCACCTACCCTCTGGAACACTCTCCTCGGGCTGTCAGGCTTTGCCCTAATCTTTCTTCCTTTAAATGCTCCCTGAAGACTTTTCTGTTCAGGGAAGCCTACCATCCAACTCAGTAATAAAAAACATTTCACTTACCTAACATTTCCCTCATCTAACTCTGCATTAAGATCTTACTCAATCTTGCAGTCATCACCTCCTGTTTCTCAACCTCCTACCATTCTAAATTGTATGTTCCCACAGGAATAGGGCCCTCAATTCCTCCTATATGTGTTTGTAAGTTTTGTCCTGTCTCTTACAAGTTATATATTATTGTTTTATTTAAATTAATTGTATCCATGGACATGAATGTGAGCAATTGTCCTGCTTTCCTCTTTAGGAAGTAAATGTCCTCACTTTCCCTTTAATTGAAGGGTCTTACTATTACTGAGTTATAAAAAAGATCTATCCGCCTGATAGCCATAAAATAAGAATGTAATTGAAGCAACATGGATATAGGTGGTACAGGCAGTGGCGTAGCGTGGGGGGGGGCCACAGGGGCGGTTGCCCCGGGCACATAATTATGGGGGGCGCAAAGCCTCCACCAGATAGTAGACTGTGACAGTCAGTCCCAGACTCCAGTGGCGCTTTGACAACTTGGCAGGCAAAGGGAACAGGGAGGATAAATATTCTAATAGGTGCCCTGCTGTTCTGTCTTGAGTCTTAAGTGTGAACTTCAATTGTCAGTCAATGTCGTCTGTGAGTCTGTGCCGCCTGTAAGTGTAATCCGACTCTGTCCGAACGTTACCTGCTGATTACGGTTTACGTCACTAGTTAGCACGTCGGGTCCTGACTCCTCCCACTCCCAGCACGCAGGTCAGGAGGGACCAAGGGAGCAAGAAGTGGAGGAAGATGTTGTGCCCGCCCGTGACTTTAAAAAGGTAAGTAATGTGGGAGCCTGGAGAAGAGGATAAAGGGATGTTGGTGGCTATATTGACTACAAGTTATCACTAGCTCACAATGCAGCCATTAAACATGCTAAGAGGAATGGAATGTTAACCCGGTCCAGCCCAGGAATACCCTGAAATTTGCAAACACTCAGACTGAAAATTGTCTGATCAATGTGACGCACTGCATTGGGAACCCTTGATTACAAGCCTTGGCCCTGCCTTGTGTATACGTTCTGCCCTGCACTCTGTAACTTCATTATAACTTTTACATGCTATGGCTGATAGGAATAGGAGATAAAGGGATGTCGGTGGCTATATTGACTACAAATTGTCACTATCACTATCTCACAATGCAGGATTAAACATGCTAAGAGGAATGTTAACACAGTCCAGCCCAGGAACACCCTGAAATTTGCAAACACTCAGACTGAAAATTGTCTGATCAATGTGACGCACTGACTGCATTGGGAACCCTTGATTACAACAAGCATCTCTTCTCATGTCATTCAGCTGAGCCTTGGCCATTGGGTATACCTGCTGCCCTGCACTCTGTAACTTACTTCATTATAACTTTTAAATGCTATGTATCAGCCATAGCATGTAAAAGTTATAATGAAGTTACAGAGTGCAGGGCAGCAGGTATACCCAATGGCCAAGGCTCAGCTGAATGACATGAGAAGAGATGCTTGTTGTAATCAAGGGTTCCCAATGCAGTGCGTCACATTGTTCAGACAATTTTCAGTCTGAGTGTTTGCATTGTTACCTACTGTACTGGTGGAAGAGACTCAGTCAGTGCTAATGGGTTAGGGGGGCGCAATTTTTACCTTGCCCTGGGCGCTGACAACCCACGCTACGCCACTGGGTACAGGTAATTTGTCTCTGCATTAGAGGGGAGAGGTTGTGTGACCATGTCGCACATACATCAGGATATGGTGAGATATGCAGATGAAGGATATAAGGAGGAGGTGAAATGCCCCTGTATATACAGAGGTGTTAATGGGACATGGAAGCCAAATATAAACTTATGTTTCAGAGTAGAACCTTAAAAGCGTTGCAATGTACTTTTATGAATCACATTTAACTCTCTCTCTTCTGGAACGTCCTAGCTGTTTGGCTGTCTTGAAGCCATAGCCATTTGCTAAATGGGATTGCGGGCTGGATGGCTTGCCTCCCCCCTGACCTGATACCATCACTTAATCACATGATCGCATCAACGATTGTGTAATTACAATTTTTACTTATTTGTTTTGTTCCGATGTAGACAACAAGTCCCGTCAGGAAAGGGTTAAAGGGATGTTAAACAGTAAATACGTGCTAGACCTAATGATATATCCAATGCAAAGACTAGCCTTAGAATAAATGTGTACATATATTTTTTTACAATTAAATATTTAAACAATCAATATAAGATATGAGTGTAAAGGTTTAGTTTCTTTAAAGGGATAGTAAACCCAAAAATTGTTTTGCATTTTTTAAAACTTCATATTCAGTTATTAAAATCCGCAAAAAACACCTATTAGCCATTCTTTAGCATTTACATGCAATTTGCAAAATGAAATATAAATGCTGCCAAACCTTTCTTTTGCATCATTATGCAGCCGAATTGACGATTTCTACCTAGGTAGAACTAATGTGGCGTCAGGCATGCGCATTTGAAGTAACTTCTTGCAACGCATGCACACTTGTATGTTACTTGTCTTCTGCAGCTTCAGCCACAGGGGTCATCAACACTTTGCCAGATGCGTGATGTAGGAGTGAGCGTGGCGCACCAGAGCGATGAAGACGGAGGGATGCTGTGGCAGCATTTCACATCGTAGGAGTTTATAGAGCAGAATGACTCTAAATAAACATGATTGGCCCAAAATGGCAGCTCAGTTATGTACATAATATATGCGCTTGCGACATTGTAGGTATGCAGATTCTCTGTGCATTACGCATGCGAGCACTCACACAAGTTACAATGCCGAAATTGAGGACCGTAGCTCATTGAAATATTCAAATTTCATGATCAGCGCTATTGGAGGAATAGCTGGCACAGATTATCTGCAACTCCAGCCTACATTTATAGGTGGTCGTTATGGCCGTTTACAGGGGAAAATAAAATAATTAAAAAATTTTACACATTAAAGATTTGTTTAAGGTAAGAATCAGTAGTTTTTAATCTAGGACATAAGGGATTATGTATTCTGTATTACATTCCAAAAGTAAAGATTTCTAACCCTTTAAAGTACTTTAGTTTCTATACAGTAATGGGTGCAGCCATGTTTAAAGTAGTTTTCTATTTATCTCTGTGCAAACAAAGCTGTGTGGAATTCTTTATAGATTATCCTATGTTCCATACAGCCTTGTTTGGACAGTCTCTTTTATTGCTGGTTTAATATCCAATCTTCGGTAATTGTCTTCAGCACAGGAAACAGATAAGGGGCAACTTAAAGGGACATAATACTCATATGCTAAATCACTTGAAACTGATGCAGTGTAACTGTAAAAAGCTGACTGTAAAATATCACCTGAACATCTCTATTTAAAAAGGAAGATATTTTACCTCACAATTTCCTCAGCTCACCAGAATGAGTTCTGTGTAAAAAGTTATACTCAGCTGTTGCCCAGCTGCAGGCAAAAAAATAAAAAAAAAATGAACAGCAGCCAATCAGCATCAACAGTGCTGGGGTCATGAACTCTTTTACTGTGATCTCATGAGATTTGACTTAACTCATGAGATTTCATTGTACACTTCCTTAAACTGAATAGGGAAATAAGATGAGTGTGCACGTAAGCTCACTCCCTTAGCTGTCCCGAGACAGACATACTGATTTGCTGCTTAGAAGGATGTGACTACTGAGGAATTTTTGAGGTAAAATATCTTTCTTTTTTTACAAAGAGACGTTCAGGTGATATTTTCTAGTGAGCTTTTTACAGCTATGCTGCATCACTTTCAAGTGTTTCAACATTTGGGTATCATGGCTCTTTAAGTACAAATATGGCGGTGCCCATTAACTTTAAATTAACTCAGTGGAGTTTCGAAACCCAACGATGTACACATTTAAATTACAAGATAAATAAAATAATGAAAAATATATTGCAGTTTTTTTAAAACACATAATTAAAGATTTTACATAACAATCTATTACTGCTTAAAGTGAAGGTAATTTTTTTGGGTTGCGATTACCCTCAAACCTTCATATCTATTATAAAGCAGTCGCTAACTTTTTTTCACTATTTCTGTAATATTTATATATTATTTTAAATTTGATTGCTATTTCCTACCCGACTCCTCCCAGCAGCTACTTCCGTGTTTCACTGTTTCCACGCAGAGAGCGGTCCCACCCGCTCTGAGTCGGCTAAAAGCACGTTCACAACAAATTTTGTTCTGCGCATGCGTGACTTACACTCGATACATAGTATTCAATGAAGTACATTCTTTATTGAATACTATACTGCCAGCCATATCAGAGTCAAACAGAGCATGCTCGTCTCATGGAAGAGCACCCTCAGGAAATAGGATTATTCGTGTTCAACTCATGCGCATAGTAATGTAGTGACATTTCAATGGTAGTGCTGACCACCCCGGGGGAAAACGATGATTGGATGCTGATATAGGAGGTAGCATGTCAATCAAGTTGCATAAAATGTCGGGCGGAGGAAACAATCCAAACGGCGGATAATAAACAGTAAAAAATTTCTTATTTCTTAATATTTAAAAACTTTATTATACTTTATTTATGAAGCGCCAATTCCGCAGCGCTGTCCACGGATACAATTCATTTAAATAAAACAATACAAGACTTGTAAGACACAGGACAACATTTACAAACACATACAGGAGGGATTGAGGGCCCAATTCCCGTGGGAACTTCTAGAAGGGTAGGAGGTTGAGAAACAGGAGGTGAGGACTGCAAGTTTGAGAAAGATGTTAATACAGAGTTAGATTAGGGAAATGTTAGGTAAGTGAAATTAATTTATTATTGAGTTGGGTGGAAGGCTTCCCTGAACAGAAAAGTCTTCAGGGAACATTTAAAGGAAGACAGATTAGGGCAAAGCCTGACAGCACGAGGGAGAGTGTTCCAGAGGGTAGGTTCTGCATGACAGAAGTCCTGCAGTCTAGCATGAGAGGAGGTGATAGTTGCGGATGCAAGGAGCAGTTCATTGTTGGATCTTAGGGGACGAGCTGGAGTCTACTTGTGTATTAGAGAGGATAGGTAGAGGGGAGCGGCGTTGGTGAGAGCTTTGTATGTAAGGGTGAGAATTTTGAATTTAATTCTGCTGTGAATGGGGAGCCAATGAAGGGACTCGCAGAGAGGTGCAGCAGATACAGATCGACGGGAAAGGTGGTTCAGCCTGGCAGAGGCATTTAGGATGGATTGAAGGGGGGAGAGACGGGAAAGAGGAAGGCCAGCGAGTAGGTTATTGCAGTAGTCAAGTCGGAAGATAACAAGGGAGTGGATTATTTGCTTTGTGGCGTCAGCGCTCAGAAAAGGGCGAATTTTGGAAATATTGCGTAGATGGATGTGGCAGGATGTAGAAAGCAATTGGATATGGGGGACGAAGGATAGGTTTGAGTCAAGTGTGACTCCGAGGCAGCGGACTTGGGGCAATGGGGAAATGGTGATGCCGTCAACAGGGATAGAGACGTCAGCGTAGAGCTTGAGGGGGGGATAAGAAGGAGCTCAGTCTTGGACATGTTAATCTTTAGGTGGTGAGAGGCCATCCAGGAAGAAATACCAGATAAGCAGTCGCTGACATGAGAAAGGACAGAGGGAGAGAGAGCAGGGGTGAAGAGGTAGATCTGGGTGTCATCAGCATAGAGGTGATATTTGAAGCCATAACTGTTGAAAAGTTTACCCAGCGAAGAAGTATAGATACAGAAGAGTAGAGGACCCAGAATAGATCCTTGAGGTACTCCAACAGACAGAGGCATAGGAGAGGAGGAGTCACCGGCAAATGACACAGAAAAAGACCTGTGAGAAAGATAGGAGTGAATCCAGGAAAGAGCAGTGTCACAGAGGCCAAAAAAGCTAAGGGTCTGTAGGAGGAAGGGGTGGTCAACTGTGTCGAAGGCAGCTGAGGTGTCAAGTAAGATGAGTATAGAGTAGTGGCCAATATTTTTAGCAGAGGGAAGATCGTTTGTAACCTTGATAAGGGCAGTCTCAGTTGAGTGTTTAGGGCGGAATCCGGATTGCAGTGGGTCAAGCAAGGAGTTGGCAGACAGGAAGTGGGTAAAGCGATTGTAAACTAGTTTTTCAAGGAGTTTTGATGTTAGTGGAAGCAGTGATATGGGGCGGTAGCTTTCAGGAGAATTAGGGTCGAGGGAGGTTTTTTTGAGTATTGGAGTGACTTTTGCGTGTCTGAAAGAAGATGGGAATGAGCCGGTAGAGAGAGATAGGTTGAAGATGTGGGTAAGAGCAGGAGTGAGGGTGGAAGATAGGGAGGGTATTAGATGGGAAGGTAGTGAGTGAGGCAAGAGGAAGATAGTAAGGAAGAAACTTCATTCTCAGTGGCTGGATAAAAGATACAGAGGGTGGCAGAGGGAGTAATTGGGCCTGTTGTTGGAATATTGCATGTTAATGTTGGGATGTTGCTTCGGAAAGTACGTGTTTGGTTTAAAAAGTAGTCTGCCAGGTCTTGAGTACTAAAGACAGACGGGGTGGTGTAGCAGGTGGGTAGAGGAGAGAGTTAAAGGTGGAGAAGAGTCATTTAGGGTTTGAGGAAAGAGTAGATATGAGAGAAGAGAAGTAGGTTTGCTTGGCTAAGTGAAGGGCAGAAGTGTATGAATGAAGAAACTTAGTGTATGAAATCAGGTTCAGAGTGAGTTTTCCTCCAAACACGCTCAGCAGTGCGGGAGCATTTTTGCAAATAGCGTGTATGCTGAGCATGCCAGGGCTGTAACTGACGGCGTGGTGTTTTGCGCAGCTGGGGAGGGGCAAGTGTGTCTAATGCAGAGGAGAGAGTTTTGTTATAGCGGGCTGTAGCGAGATCAGGGCAGGTTATAGTGGAAGTGTGAGAGGAGATTTTGAATGATTTTTGAAAATTGGAGCAGATCCACAGCATGAATTAAACTTATGCTAATTTTCTATTAAGTTTAAGATGGCGTAAAGGAGTTTGCTTAAAGGACCAGTCAATACAGTAGATTTGCATAATCAACAAATGCATGATAAGAAGACAATGCAATAGCACTTAGTCTGAACTTCAAATGAGTAGTAATTTTTTTTAAAAATAAATTGCAAAGTTATGTCTATTTCCACTTCCCTATACCATTTGACAGCCATCAGCCAATCACAAATGCATATACGTATATGCTGTGAATTCTTGCACATGCTCAGTAGGAGCTGGTGACTCACAAAGTGTAAATATTAAAAGACTGTGCACATTTTGTTAATGGAAGTAAATTGGAAAGTTGTTAAAAATAACATGCAGTATCTGAATCATGAAGTTTAATTTTGACTTGAGTGTCCCTTTAACTTTACCTTACCTTTAATATCCCTTTAAGATATATGCACAATCCTGAGCCTACCTCATGAAAATAAGCTAAAGTTACATCAAAGAGTGCCAACAAAAAGAAGTAAACTTGATAAAAGTGCAGCCTTTATTTTTTTAATTATATGTTCTATCTAAATAAACATTTAATTCTGACCCTTAAAAGGAACATAAAACACATTGATACTGGAGTAGGCAAGGATTGCCACTCATTTTGTTAACATACTATAAAACCGTGTTGGTTTTGCTATCTTATCAGCTTTGCTGAGGACAAATAGCTACAGATATGTAGCAGTGTTAAGTTTCTAAAGTCTACAGTGTGCACTTACAATTTTCAGAGAACAATAACCCTCAATTTTCAGAGTTAAATTACAGGAAAAAGTGGCAAAACAAAATTATATTGGAAAGTTGTTTTTTTTTCACTAAACATTTCATATTATAATCTCAAAGTGTTTCACATCATGTTATCAGATAGATGGCTTAACATTGTGCCCTTATTCCTGATAGGGTTATCTAAAACAGGGTAAGGCAAGACATGTGTGACTGCTGCTTAATTATTAGGAAGTGTTGAGAGGTACAGCGGTTAGCTGCCTGTATATTAGAAAGGTTTGAGAAGGGTATATGCCTTTGTGTAATAGAAAGGCGAATGATGTATAGCTGTCTGAATTACAAAGAGATGAGTTGTACATTTCTCTCTTAACAGTATATTGTGGGTGAGAAGTGTTTGTAACTGCTGTGTGTGAATGGGGGGAGGAAGTGGAGAGATGTGCTCTCTATAATTATTTGTGGTATATTGCTTAGGGATACCGTGATGTGAGCGCTTTGGAGAACAGACTCCACTGTGTGAGCTGTAGACAGAATGAGCTGAGTAAACTACCCCCCCCCCTTCAACACAGACTGTACACACACAGACTACACACTGAGAATAAAGATCACACACACATACAATGTGACTTTACACATTTACAGATATAGTATTTATTCAGCAAAAAATGTATTAATATATCAGAACCACTTTACTGTTCTAGATCTTACATAAACGTCAACCTAGTTATACTCAATATCAGTGTGACTGCCAAATCACATTTAGTTTTCTAATCAATACATTACTGTGACTATTAAATACACTAACAGACATATCTTGTGACCCAATACATTCACACACAGTGTTGTAATATAGAATAGCTCAACACCAGAAAGCACACTCTCTTTCTTGTAATATATCCAACTTATGCATGATTTTATGTGTAGCATATATGTAATTCTGTGTAGAAAGCTGTGTCAGAGATGAGTCAGGGGAGTGATTCACTGCATTATATAGAAATGAGTGTGTCAGTGCATGTGTCTGCGTGTCTCCCTTTGTGTTTATGTGGCAGTGAATCTGTCCGCGTGTGTGGGGAGGGGAGGGGGGGGAGAGGAGCTGTCTATGTGTCAGTGTGAAAGAAGAAATATATTTAATGTGTGTACATCAATATATTAGGGAGCTGCAATTAGTGTAAGCAACAATGTGTAAATATTGTGTGAGAACTTTATTTGGTTCAGGGAGTGTTGGCATATAACTAACTAGGTTTAACCATTACATGTATGAGTGCCTATGTACATCATATCAAAATATGTATGTTTACACTTAAATATTGATGCATGTAGATAAAAGTGTAATATAATGCAGGTTAGGTGACTGTCAACTGTATATCATTTATTTTGAAATAGATTGCCATGTAGGTTTGTGCACAATATAATGCATATACTCACAATATAAATAATATACAATATATTTTACGTTACCAGCATTGTGAGGGAAGTGCATATTTCTTTGTGACATTTTTCTGAAACATTGGAAACTTAAACCTTCCCATCAAAAAAAAGATACCTTAGGGATCATTCAGATAAGAACAAACTTGTACAGAAATTAAAAAAAAAATAAAAAAAAAATACAGACACGTACCCTGATAGCACATCAAAATTTGTCACACATGCAGAATTGACAAAACTATGTAGATATTGCCAAAAGGTATAAAGATACAGATGCAAAAGGAGTGTACTGCTATATATATATATATATATATATATATATATATATATATATATATATATATATATATATATATATATATATATATAATTATTTTTATTATATACATACACACTTTACACAAAGCCACATACATGTAGGGAGATACTGAGATAAATTCAACAAAAAAAAAAAACCTTATGAAACAGAACTCACATGTAAACAGATGAACACAAACTGCAAGTAATAAAAAAAAAACACAGAAAAATAAAACTTGGATACAAGCCACAGATACTAACTCAATTGAAAGCCACGTTATACCCACATACTAGCAGACTATAACACAGAACATACACTACTGACATATTCAGGGGGGGGGCACAGTTGCAGTTTTCTCTCACTTCTCACTAACAGAGTTCCAAAAACACAAAAAAAAGTCTCAAGTAAACTATCCAAAGTTCTCCCTTTCCATCCCTCCCCCTACTAACTCTCCCTTCTTATTATCCCTTTCCCTCTTCATTCCTCCTCCTATTCTCCCCCTTCTCTCACCAGCTTTGCAGGGGTCCTTGTAATCAATGTTTTCCTCCACCTCCTCCAGATCATAGGAATAATCTGGGAATTCCTGCCCCCGTCCCAAAAGGAGGATCCCTGGTACTAGCACCCATAGGAGCAAAGGCAGGCTCCCTGTCCAGGGCATCCCGGCAGAACAGCTATCTATTGCTGAGCTCAGGGCAGCCTCAGCTCTCTTTTTCTATTTTTTTTTTGGGGATGTGATGTTTCAGAGAGGCGGGATTCTTATGGATCAGCCCCCTACAGCCCGTGGGATATCACTGTGTCCCTGGGAAACAGCAAGTCTGATGGGGAGGGGTGAGGAGACCTCTCACCCCTTTAAGGGTTTGGGGAAATAAGATGCCTTCTATCTAGCCGCTTCTTACCGAAGGTTTTCTGCAATATTCTTGGAATTTGCTAAAACTGCAGTCAAAACAATATCGAAGTAAAGTGGTAGCACGGGGTCCTATGTTGTAAAATGCAACAAAGTGGATGAGTTGCAGAGCATCTCATAATTAGTTGTGAGGTAATGGGGATTTCATTACAACTTGCTGACTCTTCTGCAGATCATTGAGATGTTTTAACGTGATTGATATATATATAAATGTGTGTGTGCGCTAGAGAGGCAACATTTTTGTTGTCTGTAATATATAAATAATTCAAAACTGTGTATGTATTATTTTGGCAGTGGGTTTGCAGAGCTTTGCATTGGGTTCCAACCCCTGCACAGCACCACACATCTGATAAATCAGGGACCCGCAGAGCATTGTGATGTTCATTGAAATGGTATTTGCAAGAAAACACAAAAATGTGGAGCATTTGTACTTACTGATGAACAGCAATCAGGACTGGCTTTGGAATAATCAGGAATGGTTTAGTAACTCTTCTGTGTTTAATTCTTTTGCAAGGGGTACTAAGTACATGGCAAAGAGCAAACATATGTTCAGTAATAAAACAATCTGATACATTTGATTTTTTTCATCACTAGGTCCCTTTAACAGGCCAAATACTAAAAATTCTGCATCTTAGTCTGATCAGTAACGAGATTAACTAACCTTCAATTAGGCAGCATTTTTTTTTTTTAAAGGGGCATTAGATTGAAGCATGACCTCCAATTCACTAACAGCACAGCATAATAGGGGATCATTTAAATGTTTCTCAGTTCCAGTCTTCAAGACCCACTAGTCCAGATTTTTTGGATTACCTTTGATGTGAACAGGTTAGCTGAACACAGTTGCTGAGCAGGTAATCAATCACATCACCTGTGTTGTAGTTTAGACATCCTGAAAAGTCTGCATTTTAGTGGGTCTCAAAAACTGGAATATTTAAAGGGATACTAAACCCATTTTTTTTTTCTTTCATGATTCAGATAGAGCATGCGATTTTAAGCACCTTTCTAATTTACTCCTATTATCAATTTTTCTTTGTTCTCATGCTATCTTGATTTGAAAAAGCAGTACTGTAAGCTTTAGAGCTAGACCATTTTTTGTTCAGCACATAGGTAGCACTTGCTGATTTGTGGCTAAATGTAGCAAACCAATCAGCAGCTCTACCAAGGTGCTGAACTAAAAAATGGGCCGGCTCCTAACCTTTTATTACTGCTTTTTCAAATCAAGATAACATGAGAACAAAGAAAAATTGATAATAGGAGTAAATTAGAAAGTTGCTTAAAATTGCATGCTCTATCTGAATCATGAAAGAAAAAACGTGGGGTTAGTATCCCTTTAAATATGTATTTTTGTTTATGGATATGTAAAATTCCTCCACCCCAAAACAAACAAAATCTGTGGACACTGCATAGTGTATTGGGCACTATGGCACCTAATTGGCTATAGCACTATCATTGTACTGAGAATGGAGGTGGAATAAGGTAATTTTCCTTTAAAATATGAAAGAAACATGCACATTTTCAATGACTGAAGGAATTGAAAGTGATATATCAAACGTGGTGCATCACACAAATATCCATTTAATTTTGGCCTGTTTTTTTTGGGTTTTTTTTTTTTGGGGGGGGGGGTTGGTTTTCATTTTGTTTTTTGAGTACTAGTTTTTAAAAGGACAGTAAACTCTTAAAAAATCATTATTGTCCATATAAAAGAGTACTTTTTACATATTTTAAAATATTTTTGCAAGAAAAAGGTTTATTTAAATGTGTATTATTTTGGAGGAACAGGAAGTGCATGTCTGTGCATAACTGAAGGCCTGAAGGACTAATTTCTCATTGGCTGGCTGATAAGCAAAACTCTCTCACTCCTTTATTGGTGAATAGTGTTATCCCACAAAAGGCATAAACAAATTTAATCTCAAATATATTTTAAAATGTCAAAAAAATATTTTAATGCTCTTTTAAATACATAGTTTAAGTCCAGTTTGAAAACCTTTAAAAGGACATAGTCCAAAAAATAAAATTATGTAGCTCATTAAAACCTTTTCATTTTGCAGTAATTTCACTTGCTATCTATGGAGTCAATCACAGTCATTTTGAAAAGCTTATCTAATGATTTATTTATTTTGTAACAAATTTACCATTAAAGGCCCAAGAAGGACTTGAGATATAGGTTTAAAGGGACACTGAACCCAATTTTTTTTTTTCGTGATTCAGATAGAGCATAACATTTTAAGCAACTTTCTAATTTACTCCTATTATCAAATTTTCTTCATTCTCTTGGTATCTTTATTTGAAATGCAAGAATCTTAGTTTAGATGCCGGCCCATTTTTGGTGAACGACCTGGGTTGTTCTTGCTGATTGGTGGATAAATTCATCCACCAATTGAAAAGTGCTGTCCAGAGTCTTCACCAAAAAAAAAAAAAAGCTTAGATGCCTTATTTTACAAATAAAGATAGTAAGAGAACAAATAAAAAATGATAATAGGAGTAAGTTAGAAAGTTGCTTAAAATTGCATGCTCTATCTGAATCACAAAAGAAAAAATTTGGGTTCAGTCAGTGTCCCTTTAACCCCTTAATGACCACAGCACTTTTCCATTTTCTGTCCGTTTGGGACCAAGGCTATTTTTACATTTCTGCGGTGTTTGTGTTTAGCTGTAATTTTCCTCTTACTCATTTACTGTACCCACACATATTATATATCGTTTTTCTCGCCATTAAATGGACTTTCTAAAGATACCATTATTTTCATCATATCTTATAATTTACTATAAAAAAAATTTATAAAATATGAGGAAAAAAATTGAAAAAAACACACTTTTTCTAACTATGACCCCCAAAATCTGTTACACATCTACAACCACCAGAAAACACCCGTGCTAAATAGTTTCTAAATTTTGTCCTGAGTTTAGAAATACCCAATGTTTACATGTTATTTGCTTTTTTTGTAAGTTATAGGGCCATAAATACAAGTAGCACTTTGCTATTTCCAAACCATTATTTTTCAAAATTAGTGCTAGTTACATTAGAACACTAATATCTTTCAGGAATATCTGAATATCCATTGACATGTATATATTTTTTTTTAGTAGACATCCCAAAGTATTCATCTAGGCCCATTTTGGTATATTTCATGCCACCATTTCACCGCCAAATGCGATTAAATACAAAAAATCGTTCACTTTTTTACTAATTTTTTCACAAACTTTTGGTTTCTCACTGAAATTATTTACAAACAGCTTGTGCAATTATGGCTTAAATGGTTGTAAATTCTTCTCTGGGATCCCCTTAGTTCAGAAATAGCAGACATATATGGCTTTGGCGTTGCTTTTTAGTAATTAGAAGGCTGCTAAATGCCACTGCGCACTACACGTGTATTATGCCCAGCAGTGAAGGGGTTAATTATGGAGCATGTAGGGAGCTTTTAGGGATAATTTTAGCTTTAGTGTAGTAGACAACCCCAAGTATTGATCTAGGCCCATTTTGGTATATTTCACGCCACCATTTCACCGCCAAAAGCGATCAAATTAAAAAAAACGTTAAATATTTCACAATTTTAGGTTTCTCACTGAAATCATTTACAAACAGCTTGTGCAATTATGGCACAAATGGTTGTAAATGCTTCTCTGGGATCCCCTTTGTTCAGAAATAGCAGACATATATGGCTTTGGCGTTGCTTTTTGGTAATTAGAAGGCCGCCAAATGCCGCTGCATTTCACACGTGTATTATGGCTAGCAGTGAAGGGGTTAATTATGTAGCTTGTAGGGAGCTTGCAGGGTTAATTTTAGCTTTAGTGTAGAGCTCAGCCTCCCACCTGAAACATGAGACCCCCTGATCCCTCCCAAACAGCTCTCTTCCCTCCCCCACCCCACAATTGTCCCCGCCATCTTAAGCACTGGCAGAAACTCTGCCAGTACTAAAATAAAAGCTATATTTGGGCTTTTTTGTGGGTTTTTTTTAGCATATTTACATATGCTGCTGTGTAGGATCCCCCCTTAGCCCCCAGCCTCACTGATCCCCCACCAAACAGCTCTCTAACCCTCCCCCTCTGCCTTAATGGGCGCCATCTTGGGTACTGGCAGCTGTCTGCCAGTACCCAGTTTAGTGAAAAAATTTGCCCTTTTCTGTAGTGTAGCTTCCCCCCCCCCCAAGATCAACCCCCCACCCCTTTCAGATCTCTTAGCTGTTTATTTACAGCTTTCAAAACGTTTAATTTTTTTACTTTTGAAAGTTTAGTTTTCTGTAGTGTAGCGGTTCCCTCCCGCTCCCACCCCGTGCACGCGCCCGCCGCCCCCCGTGCACGTGCGCGCTCCCGTGCACGCTCCCGCCCCTCCCGCCCCCGATCCCGCCCCCCTCCACTCCACTCGGCACATCGATGGCCGCCCACCCGCCTCCCAGACTTGCTCCCACCCACCAACGATACCGGCCACCGATGTCCGGTGCAGAGAGGGCCACAGAGTGGCTCTCTCTGCATTGGATGGCCAAGGGGGGTTATTGCAGGATGCCTCGATATCGAGGCATCACTGCAATAACCGGAAAGCAGCTGGAAGCGAGCAGGATCGCTTCCAGCTGCTTTCCAGACCAAGGACGTACACCACACGTCCTCAGTCATTAACTGTATTTTTTTTGAGGACGTGTGGCGTACGTCCTTGGTCGTTAAGGGGTTAAGCTCTTCACTTCGAAAATATAACGCTCTAATTAGTTTGAGCATTTTGTTTATGCATTACTATGCTCCTTTAAAGGGATATGAAACCCAATGTATTTTGTCATTTAGACAGAGAATACAATTTTTATTATCAAATTTGCTTAGTTCCAATGATATTCTGTGTTAGAAAGTTACCTAGGTATGTGCCTGTAGTAATACATGACAGGAAATAGTGCTGCCATCTAGTGTTCTTGCAAATGAATAACATTCTTGAAAAGCTGCTGCTATAAAGTGCTACAGAAATAGGCTGGCTCTTAAGCATACATCCCTGCTTTAAATTGGCTCAGTCAGTATGTTCAGCTAGCTCCCAGTAGTGCTTTGCCGCTCCTTCAAGCAAAATTGATAATAGAAGTAAATGAAAAAGTTGTTTAAAATGACATACTCTTAGCTGAATCCTTAAAGAAACATTTTGGGTTTCATATCCCTTTTAAAGACTCCCAAGCAGGGCTTTGCTATGTTATATCCCTTTAGAAAATGTATTTGGATAGTACCAAGGTTACCAAAAAATTTGTGTATCAATTCATAAAACTGAAAGATGTTTGAGGATGTAGTCTCTAAAGCCCCAGAGTGGTATTTTTTAACTATGTGTTTATCCAATTTGCCCTTTAACGTCTGGAAGGGGGATTAAACGCATAGTTATTTGAAGAAGTCACCATGCATTACAACTCCTGTGTAGGAGAAGGCCATTAAGCCAATCAGAAGCAGCATTCTCAGTTAGTTGCTCGTCACTGTCTGAATCTTGGCACAATAGTATACTTGGTGCATTTGTTTAATAATAAAATGCTATAAAAATTGGATATATTTGTTCTTTTATATTCCTTTAAAATATAGGATATCTGAAGTATTATATTGTCTGTAAATGAGTATAGTAAAGGCCTCCAAGTCCTTCAACTTATCAAGCAATTGTTGCATTAAAAATGAGTAACTGAGATCCTTAGGTTTCAGATACTAAATAAAAACAGCCAGTTAAAATGCAGACTCAGCTTTTTTTTTTGTTCCCCTTCCCCCACATACTGTTAGTGCCTGGGGGGCAATATTGATTCTAAATAATACCAGGTGTTTTTGAATTGCCAGCAGCACAATGAAATGTCAGCGTTGACGAAAAAGGACCCCAGTTCATTCTGACCCGTTGAATGAAGACTACCAAGACATGAGACTGTGCTGAACTTTCATCAAACGTTAATGTACCTTCTGGCTGTAAATTATCAGGACAGGCTGAAAGATTAATATGCTTCAATGTATATAGACAAAGCTAGGTCTCTCTTCTGCAGATTATTAGGACAGGCTCATACAGTGCTGTATTTTTAATGTTTGGTGACCTATGGGTTTGTTTGGTTTTTATGTCAAAAATGACAGCCTATAGAATTCTGCAAAAAATAAAGGGATAGTAAATACCTTGAAATGTTTAGTTAGTAGTAATTATTTATTTTTTTATTATGTATTTTGCGCTCTTTTCATGTAATTTAGCTTTGAAAGTTGTGGATTTTAGCATTCTCAGAACTTGAAATTCACACTTCAGGTATCTCAAGGCTAACCCTGCTCCACATATTTCCTAATTGTGAAGCTATGTACTTTATTCTTATACAATTACCATAGCCTTGTTGTCTACAGACCAAAGCCCACATTGTCTCCTCCAAATGAGGGAAGTAGTGGGTGGAGTTTGGCTATTGAAAAATAATTGCAGCAAAGATATTAATTTCTTTTAAAAATGCTTTCATTTGACTGATATGTTGTTCTACAGCAAATTTTATTGTAATTACTGTCCCTTTAACAACCAGTGGTGCTTTGCACTTCTAAGGTCAAGGTTTCAGCTCTGTCTTTGTTATAGCCTCCATGATTCATTCCGGGGCTTGCAGGTTTGGCAACCAGTGAGGCTAGGAGCTGATTGGCTGCCTTTGCATGTAAGTCGGAACAGGCTTTAAAAACCAGCCCAGGTCTTCGATATGTCTGTGCGCTAACAAGCATATAGATGTTTAGACTACACATCACAAGGGTCCAGGGGACATTCTAATGCAAAAAAATTGCATGATCTAAATTGTAATTTTTAAATTACTGATCCAATTGTTTACTTAACTAACCGTGTGTATCTGACTATGGGGTCGATCACAATCCTTTAGAAAAACGTTTCAAATGATTTATTTACAAAAATCCATAGACTTTAATAGTGGTTTTCTGTAGAAAAACATTTAGATATGTTTTTAACCCTTTTGATGACTGGGTTAATTTGTCTACATCGGAACAACGCTAGGCATACCCTCCAGACTGCGATGGCATCCTGGAAGCGCCGTTGGCTTAAGGACAGCCAAATGGTTAGGACGTTCTATTTCGTCCTAACGGTGCTAAAGCCCAGCTTGGTTAGGATGGAATAGAACGTCATAACGGCGCTAAATAGTTAAAAATGGATTGTGATTCACCCCTATGTGTTTAAATCCTTTATAGGGGTATTGCAGCACCCAAGACAGACACCACCAGTGATTAGCAGATATGTCAGAGTTGTGCTCCAGATTGGTTTTGCTGGTGGTGTTCTGCTCTGGATCTGCAATGCTAGCAGCTCCTGAGTGTGACTTTACCTTTGTGTTGTTAACATGCTGTACTATACATACATATATAATCATGCACACATAAACATGCATACAGTAGTGGTAAAACATCAAGGGGCCAGTCATTATGGAGGTGATCAGTTTTCCACCCAGCTACATCTTTGCCATTGAATCACAGGACCATGTAATATATACATATCCAAGTGAAAGGTAAAGTGTTAAGGGGATAAATTTCTTACCTGAATCCATTCAAGATATTAACAACCCACCAACTTAATAACCCATACCTTCAATAAAAGACACGACACTCAGGGTTGGGAGAAAAACCAACCTCCCGCAACGGGGGGAGGGGTTGCTTTATTAAACAGACTTAAATAAATTAAATAACAACTGCTACTAGCTGGCAAGATATCCTGTCCTATCAACCCAATAAGGGGTGTGGCCGCCCTGGGAATGAGAGCAAATTGAGCCATCTACCTTTCCCTGCCTGATCTACTAACCTCACATGTTCCCTCAATAGTCCCGTACCTTGCAGACTCCTGGATCTAGACACTAACTCACTTATCCTAAGGGCCGCAAAGTATGCTAAAGAGAATGCCACCGCAAACAACAACACCTCAAACTCAGAATTACAAACCCGTCTAGCTGCTCTATAAGCTGTGCTAGTCTAGCCCTGGTAATTGGTTCCCACACATCCTTATGTCTGCCCCCTAATCTACGCACTCCCTGCAATGCCGCCCTAGCTATAAAGCTCCTGGTCACATCCTCTACCCCGTACAGTTTTGAGAAAAAGGCGACTGCTGCCACCTTCCCACCTATAGCCCCAGGAGAGACCCGCGCTAGCTCCAGTGAACCTAACCAACTAATAAACAATGTAACCGAAGGATTTTTCCATGTGGTGTTAAAAACATGCAGAAATTTACCCCACTCGCTCCAAGCAACGCTGTAAGCCTGCCAAGTCCTAGGAGCCAGCGAACCCTTTAGCATTCTTAATGCCGCTCCCCAGAATTCGCCACCTGCCAGAAATACGTTGGACAAGTGTTACCCTTGACTCCCCCGCTGGCATAACTCCCCCAAAACTTAGCCCCTGAAAGCCGCAAAATTTTTTATTACTCCCGCCATGAAAAAAACGCTAACAAACAACCTTGCCTAATCAACTACGAACCTTTGAACACCTGGAGTGTTGAAACATTATGAAATCTTACAACAGCCCATCTTAAGGATGCGTGCCTCGCTTAATGTCCTAAGCACCCTAATTATTGTTGCGGGGTCCACTGGTGAATGCGCCCTTGCCCGCCGTACCCTGTCTAAATTGCTGCTCACCGCCAAAACTGTCCCTTTTTTTTACTACATTCGTTCCCTGGGTGCGCCCCCCCACAATATATACACACGTGCCGAAAAAGACACTGCATTCCCCTGTCACACAGCTTTTCCTGAAACCGCCAGCATTCCCTACCCCCTTTCTTACGAAAGGGGCGACTCTGCTGCCCAGTACTAAATGATTTCTCTGCAACCGCCGCTGTACCTTCCATGAGATCAAGATTGGACCACAGGTCCATTTCTTTCATCCCAAAAGTAAGGGCTGGATTCGCCTCTAACATCCGCCGAAACTGAGCGTCATATTGACGCCAAGCTGTACCCTTACCACGCTCATGGATGTCGTCAATGACTTCCATATATTTCAGTGTATTAACTGCCTGGCTTGGATTTGCTTCTATATAACAAGAAGCAAGCACCCTAAAGCACCTCATCCATTCTTGATAAGTTTCAGGCCTCTTCACTTTCTTGTCGCCAGTACCATCCTCCGCCATTTCCCTAACCTGATATGCTGCCCTTGATAATTCGAAAATGTTTACATAGCGCCCTTCCCTAATTTTTCTAGCTATCCTAGGTTTCAAATGCGAGTGCAAAGAATTGATTATGCAGGGATAGATGTCCGCTGTCCCTGCCACCCTGGATTTCTTTCCCTTAATAGAATCCTGCCCTGCTAGCAACCCTGTAGGCCCTGCAGCTTCGCTCTCTGACAGCCCCTTGTTAACCCCTACTGCCTTAGGCGTCTTACCTACTAATCTACAAATTTTTTCTAAATAACTTCCTATGTCCTTCATCCTTAAGGCCCGTGGAGCTATCTGAATCCCCTGACGTAGAGGACTCAACCTCCCTAAGGTGTGGTGCAATCATCAACTTGCCACTTCCTGATGTAGCTGTTGAGGATATTGCCCCTGCTGTTGTCACTGCAGCCTCTCTTCCGGTAGTTACCTCCCTGGGTGCAGACACAGGCCTCACCTGACTGCCAATATTCACCTCCGCCATTGTTCTGCTATTGTTTTCCACCTGTATAACAGAAAAAACAGTGGGAGCACCACAGGCAGAAACAGACGGCCCAGCGGACCCCCCAGCCGCAACCTCAGTAAACCTGGCCCCAACACTTTGCTCCCCAACAATATTCCTGGCTAATAGCCTTTTTTTAAGGCTAGACATTAAATCCATGTGCCCTAATCTAACACTTGCCAATCCTTTATTAGGCGTTACAAATGTTCCTACTGGCCCTTTAAATGTTTGTTGTCTAGTGGAAACAGGCTTATCTACGCCTGGTGCAGCATTTATTTTTCCTGCAACACCCTTCACATCTCTTAGAAATGTTCCTACTGGCCCTTTTAAATGCTCGTTGTATAGGGGAAACAGGCTTATCTACGCCTGGTAAAGCATCTTTTGCACCTACAACACCTCTCACATCTCTAATAAATGTTCCTACTGGCCCTTTAAATGCTCATTGACTAGGGGAAACAGGCTTATCTACGCCTGGCAAATTATCTCAACCTGCTACACCCCTCACGGCTCTTCCCCCCCCTTCTATTAGCCAGACCTCTCCCCCCTCCATTGCGGGTAAGTGACCCGCGGGACCCCCTACCCGCCCGTGGTGCTCCCCTCACCTGCATGTTCATCACTTCTACCGTGACGGGAGCCGCGTGCACATCCGACTCAGCCCTAGCCACCTCTTGATGCGAACTATCAGAAACCGGAAACAAGATGGCGGCCGGAACAGAGGTGGTCGGGGCTACGCCGGGCGCGCGAGGGGCCAGCCACAGGGGAAGGGAGACACCGGAGGTCATGCGGCTCCAAAAATGGAGCACTAGGCCTGCCCTCCATCCCCTGCTGCCCTGAAACAAGGGCGAAGGGGATATCCCAGGGCTCCGTTGTGAAAAACGGAGCTCTGGAGATAACCGCAAATGTTCATCTGCAGTATGCCTCTGGAGATCAGAGGCAAATGAAGCCACGAGGGACCGGGGAGGAGGTAAAATGGGTGCAGATAGGGATAGACTAGCCACTGTAGGGACAGAAAAACGGGTGGACAGACCAATAGAGCCCAAAGGTAACAAATGCATAGGGAAAGAGACAGCAGAAGAAGTAACCAGGCTAAGTAGGGAGACTGGAGCAGAAAAAATAGGTGCAGGAGCAGAACTAGTGACAGGGATAGAATAAATAGGCATAAAAGAAGCAGTTATAGGAAGGGCCCCAGCAGCAGATGATACTGCAGGGGAAGGGATAGAGACAGATAAAGAAGCCACTGAAGAACAAAGAGAGGGGTCACAGACAACCACTTTGTCACCAGCTTATGTAACTGCTGTCCTCTTCTTATTTCCAGATAAATCCTCTTCTTCATCAAACCTCATTGGAGCCTTAGCAGAACGTTTGGATCTCTCCACGATGTCACCTGCAAGACAAGAAACAGGTTAGTGATTTACTTTCTGTTTTAACATTCCTTTTATCATTTCTGAATCTCCTCCTCCTGTTCTCTAGCTGTCCAGCATACTACCCTCCTATTTTAACCCTTTCCTCTCTTTCCTTCCTTCAGAATAAATTCCCCCTTAACTTGTTCCGTCCCTAGGTAGGTCCTACACTTTCCTTTGTTTTGGTATTTTCTCCCTCCTCTTTTAGTCAAAATATTTCAAAAAGTTTGGATGAAGCGATATTTTGATTAGGGATGTGCATTCAGCAGTTTCGTTAGCTGCCGAATGCGGAAGAAGGGGGTAGTGTCAGGATTCCTTAGGTCAACCTATGAATCAACAGAGATGGTAACAGGACTGTGGTATAGATTTATGGTTAAACATATGTGAACATATAGTTTTGTAGCTGAAAATAATCTCAAAAGATCAATCTGTAAAATCTGTGAGATTATAAGTAGCATTTCATTTACTTAAGTGAGCGATGACACACTTATAGAAAAGTGTAATCGGTTTCTCCCTCATTAAGGTGTTATGTATAAATGTATGATATATCACATAAATTGCAGGCATCCAAAAAATAGAGGACAAAACTAGAATGTGAATCTACACAAGAGCAGGGGATTAAGAGGTTAAAGTCAATGAGGAGATTCACTAGACACTATCCCTGCAAGAAACGGTTTAGCATGAGGATAGATGTAAATCTCACTTAAAGGGACAGTCTACACCAGCATTTTTATTGTTTTAAAAGATAGATAATCCCTTTATTACCCATTCCCCAGTTTTGCATAACCAACACAGTTATAATAATATACTTTTAAGTTCTGTGATTATCTTGTATCTAAGCCTCTGCAAACTGTCCCTTTTATTTCAGTTCTTTTGACAGACTTGCAGATTAGCCAATCAGTGACTGCTCCCAGATAACTTCACGAGCACAGTGTTATCTATATGAAATATGTGAACTAACACCCTCTAGTGGTGAAAAACTGGTAAAATGCATTCTGAAAAGAGGTGGCCTTCAAAGTCTAAGAAATTAGCATATGAACCTCCTAGGTTAAGCTTTCAACTAAGAATACCAAGAGAACAAAGCAAAATTGTTGATAAAAGTAAATTGGAAAATTGTTTAAAATTACATGCTCTATCTGAATCATGAAAGTTTATTTTGGCCTAGACTGTCCCTTTTTATAACTTTTTTTTCAATACAATGGCATTTGGTTTAAGTGAACAATTGTTTGTATGTTCCGTGTAAGGTTAATGGTATTAAATGTTTTAACTTGGGTTAACAAAAACTGATTGTACTCACTCTTTAGGCTTCATTAGTTTATAAAAGTTATGTTATAAAAAAAGTCTATATCATCTTCTTCTTGGGTATCTTTAAGTATGCCCTTCTCATTGTTCTCTATAGTTGGTGGGTGTTGGGAGCGGAGGAGGTAGGGGTTGCCTCCTCCGCTTCAATGACCTGGATGGGGTCTATGTCATTCAGGGCAGAGGTTTTGTTATTCAGGTTAAGTAGGTTGGGCCCCAAAAGTAGACAAGACAGCGAGAAAGGAAGCAGAGGTAGGAGGGACAGCGCTCGTCTGCCCAGGCACATTCCGATTCACAACTGTCTCGTCATTCCCTTGGGCTTAGAGGGGAGTTAGGATAGATTCCGCCCATATACATTTCATGTCGTGGAAGAAGTTCAGTTTCTGTCTTCTAAGGTACCTGCATTCCTCTAAAGTCATTAGATCAGTCACCTTTTCCATCCACATTTGTTTGTGCATCCATACTTTTAATTGTTGGTGTGTTTAATACATCATTTATTAATTTAATTGTCTAACACATTAGATGGATTAAGGGTGAGATAAAAAAAAGTCATATTGTTAAAACTTGTTATATTGTTTTGTTGATTTTATGACTCAATATGTGCTTTTTGGCGTTTCTGTCTATCCTTATGTATTATTTGTATCCCTCATTTTGATTTGGAAAGTTAGAAACATGAATTTGTTTGGTTATTTCCATAACAATAAAAAAAGAAAGGTGGCAGGTTAAATGTGTAACATTACCCACATACTAGGGTTGCACCTATACTAGTATCGGTACCAATACCAAGTACTGGCAACAGTACTTTTACTCCGCCGATACTTAAAACGATACCTCCAAATCTTAGATCTTACCCATACGCCATCTTTTGGTGTGTGTTTTTTCTTCAAACTTCATGTTCCCATTTTAAGTGGAGACTTAACTAAAAATTGTTCACTTCTGTTCTGCCAATAAAAATTGCTGTTATTTATATTATTGTATGTGCTCCAAAAGCTGCTACTTTACAGCTGGAAGCCTACCTGGGAGAGATCGCTGTACCTCAATTCAGACAAACCCCTGAAGTACTGGGCAGTTAATAAATTGAGATTTAATGGCCCAAAAATATCTTTCTGCCCCATGCAGTAGTGTGGAAAGTAAAAGACTGTTCAGCTTAGCATCAAACGTCCTTACTGATAAGAGAAACAGACTTATAGCTGAACATGCAGAGATGCTTCTGTTTCTTAAAAAGAACTTGCCACTAATTTGAATGTATTCTAATTGCTAGATTGCCTGTTATACTGCTAGTTCTCATCTTGCACAATTATGCTCAAAACATACTGTTCTCTGAGGAACATCATTAGCTTGTATAATTGCAGGAATTAGTGTTCATAGGACAAATTAAGTTAATTCCTATGAACACTCATCCTACAATTATAGGACTAGATTTAGATTACATTTGATTGGTAAGCTTTACCAATGCTCTGTTCACATTTCCAACTCCATAGACTTTAATGGAGTTAGACATGTAATGAGACCATTGGTAAAGCTTACCAGTCAATGTAATCTATCCCATAGTGTTGTTCCCCATGATTAAACAGTTATATTTTTTTTACTGTATTGCACTTTTGGTTGGTTGTGATTTTACATTTGTTATGTATTGTTATTTATTTATATATTTTATTGTAATATTTCTTTGAGTTTTTACAACTTTGTGACAACAAGCAAATAAAACAGTTTTATTATTTCATAATGTCTTTTGAGTTACAGTTCTTCATAAATATAAAGAAGCTATCTTAAATCATAAGTCTGTATTGTGCTTGAGAAACCGTCACATGACATTAAAAAAAAAAAGTATTGGTTGGTATTTGAAAAAAAAGTATCGGTACTTGTACTTGGTCTTAAAAAAATTGTATTGGTGCAACCCTACCACATTCCAAATATTTTTACTATTAATTTAAAATTATTGTATATGTATGTATGTATGTATGTATGTATATATATATATATATATATATATATATATATATATATATATATATATATATATTGAAGTCCTCAAATATAGACGAACTTAAGCCAATTTTTATTAACCCTTTAACGACCAGTGACGTACCCTGTATATTGCTGGTCTTTAAATAGGGAATGCTTTTTTGATAGTGCTACTATTCCAGGATGCCTGCATGAGGGAGGGAGGTCACAAAAGCGTGGCCCTGACTCTTGTGGCCAGACCCACACTATTATGTCCTGAAAAACTTTTAACGACCAGCAACATACAGGGTACGTCATGGTCGTTAAGGGGTTAATCACATTGACATAAAGCTTAGAAAACATACTAGCTGGTTGACAACCCTATTCTTAGTAAAGGGTTGATAAATTAAGTTGGAACTTAGGTGCCAGCCAAAATATTGAGGAGCAAGTGCCATCTACTGCTCTTACAAATGGATAACATTTTTTCAAAACTGCTGCCATATAGTGCACACTCCTGAGCTTAAATCCCTGCTTTTCAACGAAAGAACCAAGAAAATGTGATAATAGCAGTAAATTGCATGCTCTATCTGAATCACGAAAGAAAATTTTTGTTTCATATCCCTTTAACGAGTAATCCAAGGTGAGCTCAGAAAAGTGCAAAATGTTTATAGCAAAGTTATACATTGTTGTAAACACTGTTGTTATAGACTATTAAAGACGTGCACAATTCTAAAGTCTGCCTAGGTTTTACTCTGCAACAAAGGATACCCAGAGAAAAAAAGTTAATTTCATCATAGAAGTAAATTGGAAAGTTGTTTAACCCTTTTCCAATTGGATGTAGATCTTCGTCATGCATTACATAACAAATTGTACTGTATAACACAGAACTATGTTTTGATATGCTGGAAGCCAAGCAAGTCAAGTGACAAACAAGCCTTTTTTGTTTGTGGGCTTCCACCTGCCTTCCTATGATATTGGAGCATGATCAGTGCTATGTTACAATTTAAAGCCAGATTGCAAGATCGTTAGACAGTGACACTGTCTGTAATGATCATCCGTTGGTTCTGGTGGGAGGGAAGGTGGGTGGGCGTCCCAGCAGCAGGAGAGGGAGGGGCGGGACCCTACACTACAGCAAATATGTTTTGATGGGAGAGGGAGGGATGGGTCACTACACTTCAGAAAAAGGGGGGAATTAGGGGGTCCCTACTTAAAAATTGCAGGGAGGGTGAGGGGGACCCTACACTGCAGAAAAAAATCTCAATAAATAAATAAAATATACATTGGGTATTGGCAGACAGCTGCCAGTACCTAAGATGGGTACAACTAGTGGGGTGGTTAGAGAACTGTTTGGGTGGGATTAGGGAGGTGGGAGGATTGAGGAGGGATCCCTACACAGCAGGAAAAAAATATTTTTAAAAAGCCAGATTGGGGGGGTGTAGAGACCTGTTCTGGAGGGGTCAGGTATGGGTCAGGGGTGAGAGCAAATATTAACCTTACAAGCTTACTGATTAACCCCCTCATTGCTGGGAATTTCAGAAGGGCAGCTGCAATTAGCGGCCTTCTTATTACCAAAAAGCAATGCAAAAGCAATGCATGTCTGCTAATTCTGAACAAATTCTGACCCCAGAGAAGCTTTTACTTTACTTTTTTAATTTTAGTGAGAAACTCAAACTTTGTGAAAAAGTTTTTTTTTTTTTATGCTCACATTTGACAGAAAAATGGTGGAATTAAATCTAACAGAATGGGCCTAGATAAATACCTTGGGTTGTCTACTTATAAAAATATATAGATTTCTTTTTAAACAAAGTGATAGCAAAAATGCTAAAAAAATTTCCTGTATTTTTGGCACGTTTTTCTCTAAAATTTCTGATAGTGAAGAGGTTAAAATTGCATGTTCTATCTGTATCATGAAAGACAAATTTTGGTTTTAATTTCCCTTTAATACTCCTGAATTTCTAAACAGTTACCTCACGAAAATAACACTAAATAGTTATGTGTCGTTAATCTCCAAATTATGTAATCCAAAAACCAAATGCACATGATTAACAAAAAAAAAAAACATAATGACAATTTTGTGGTTTTAGCAATTGACATCAGAGGTTGAAGGGATTGTATGTTGATTGATCATTTTTAATAGTGTGTAGTGATTCTAATAGGGGAAGTGGGTGCATTTAACCTGTTATGCTCCAAAACTATAGAGGTGTGTGTGTGTGGTTTTTTTTTTAAGGGATTTGAACAGGGGCACTGTGAGTATGGTGGGCATTTGTGCTTGTTGGGTTATTGATTATATTATATAATTTCTATTAGTGTAAAATTGTTTATTATTACTTTAACGTTCTTTGATTGAGCAGGTATCATTTGTATTTTTTGGTGTTCTTGCTTCCTTATGTCATTCAATATGGCGGGGATAGTTTACAGTGCATTTTTTCTATGCACAAAAACAGTTTGAAAATGTTGGGATGCTCACCAGTAAGTCACAAATTGCTTTCTGGGGTTTGTCAAGTCATTTTAGCTGATACAGTGAAAAATGCTTTGTGCCTGTCTTTTTTTAGAGCTTATAGTTTTCCAAGTTAGTGTTCACATGGTGTACTTCATAGTTCCAAAATATAAGCTGGAGACAGTGGTTGGTATCTGGTGGAGCTTACAGCCTTTCAGTGGTCAAATGGATGCCTTTCATATATATTGTTGCTGGGGATGCCATGGTTGAACAACCCCCCCCCCCCCCCCCAGAGTACACTGTTTAATGTGGAAAGATGATTGTCAGTTGAAGAGCACACTGTTTGGTCTATCTCCAGAATTCTCAGAGGATTTCCTAAAATGCTGGTTGCTGTGATCATGGGGTCTGCTTGCTCATCCAATGACATCAGGTTCTTTGGGGACTGTTCTGCTTGAGGATCCACATGCTCTATTTAGAAGCCAGATAGTGTAATTGAACCTACAGAGAACAACTTGATGATGTTTGGTATGCCAATTTGCCAATATTGCTCAACATTAGCCTTTTATCTTGATATGTATTTTTAAATACAACAACACTAAGCTAAGGACTTAGTGCTCTAACTGTAATTGGTAGCAGCATTATCAAATTTAGTTGAGGCAAGTGACCAAACAGTATATCCAGGTGTATCCAGATGGCCAATACCTGTTAAGAGGCTTCACCACATGACTGATGGTAACAAAGCCAAGAGTGAGAGATGGCTGACTGAATGCCCAAATAAGCAGGTAACTCTGTTTTTGCCTTGCATTTTTATATTGTAGACTATTGCCATGCTTTATGTTGTAGAGCAGGGATGGCCAAATGGTGGCCCATGGGACACGTGCGGCCCTCTAGTTTGTGCGGCCCCTAAGAGGAAAGCAAAATGATCTGTTCCATAGTTCTTCCGGCTCCAGGATAAACAAAACTACAATTTTGTGCTTTGTGGGATTCTGGCAATAGACAAAGTGGCCACAACTCACAATAGCCCTCTAAGATGGAGAACAGCAGATGGTAACTTGCAACATTACCTATATCAGGGCCTGTGCCACTGGACAGTTTTAGGAAATATATTATTTGTGTGTAACCATAAATGTATTTGTGTCCCTTGAGGCTTCTAAAATATTGATCTGCAGCCCTTAAAGCTTCTAAAATACTGATCTGTGGCCGCATGTGTTAGGAAGTTGGCTATCACTGTTGTAGAGTATTTAAATCATGTAACAGGTTGTGAGGCTTCTCTGCACTTACTGCAGGTGCTTCGGTCATGCTGCTGGTGTGGTTGCTGTCAGGAGGTGTGCTACTGATAGAGGATTCAATGCTGTCAGAGCCAGGGGCCACACTCTCTGGATGTCCTGCTATCCTTGTCTTCTGCCTTGTATGGTATGTGCACTGTTTTTTTTTGTTTTTTTTTCCAAATTAATTTTTATTGGAGGTTCAAAATAAAACATACATAGGTAAAACATTGAAAATCCAGAAATGAAAACAAATTTCACAACAAAACAATGTTGCCCGTTCTCTATTACATTTAAATACAATGATAATTAGACAAAAATGGCTGAAACCTCCTATTTTATAACTAAATAAACCTCCCCAAGTACTAATAGGCCTTTCTTGGACCAGTGTGGTGTGGAAAAGTTCAATGGAGGTCAGTTAACTGGATCTGTTGCCACACTTGGGCTTGGTGAGGTAAAGGAAATTGTGCAAATATTTATGGGGTATAACAATAATGTCCAATAAATATGGGATATAACGATGATATATACGAATAAAATGAAACAGTATATTGCAAGATAATACAAAATAGTAGTATGGGAACCACTGAGTATAAAGGAATGTTGGTAGGTGTGTTCCCAGTGCGCTTTAGGTGCTATGCCTGAGTTTGGTAGTGACTAAATATATTATATATTATATTAGTGGGGCCTAGACGTTCAGAGTATAAGCATATGGAAAACAGGACTGATGGTTACTCTGCTGTAGGGGAATGTAGGGATGCCGAATCGCCATTCAAAGAGAAAATGAGAAAAGCATGCAAACTAGAAAGCCTGTCTTTTAAGTGCCCAACGGTGTAGGATTCCTCCTCTTTAGACCCTAGTTCTTATTAGCATTTCAAGAAGTAGAAATGTTAGGCGTTGTGATAGAATTCCATTCTAGGCAAATAATTGACAGTTACTAACTCCATTCAGTGGGGTTTTGGGATTAGAGAGGGCAGAATGGAGTATATTAATTCCATTGAGAACTACTGGGGCCTTTTATATACCGTTGTAGTGTGTAGAGACATTGGAACATTGGAAATCAATGGAGGAGTGTACCTTACATAGCGGTTAAAGGAGGTGGAAGAATAAACTTTTCTAACTGAGCATTAAGAAACTAAGTGCAGAGTAAGATGCTAAAGCGCCACTGGGGAATTATATTTCAAACAATGATGAGAAATTCCAGTGTGTGTGTGTATGTATGTATGTATGTATATATATATATATATATATATATATATATATATATATATATATATATATATATATATATATATATATATAAAAAGATATTTTGAACTTGAGATTATATAGATAATACACACAATCTTACCCACACATTTCCATTCAGGACAATTCACATGAAAAAACTACTGCTGACAACTATATTATTTACTATGACAAGTCCCCATGGAGGGATAAAGGTTTCAAATTTAAGTGTCCAACTTTGTCCGCAGCCACAATTTTCAAACATTATATCGTAGTCTTCATAGGCTGTGCTGCACTTCTATAATCGGACAGCACGAGTGTGGCCCTGGTATGAACAACTCTCTCTTAACCTATTCCCCTCTGCTCGGTATACAAAGCTCCTAAAAAGTGATGGAGGTCTGGGACAGAAGAGTGTCCATCTAAATATTTAACTCTCATCCTACCTCCCATTTTTGCACATCTCTGGTTGTCAAAGCTGGAGCAAAGATCCTCTCTCACTATGTTCCTAGAGGTAGTCGGGGCCAGAAATGGGTGAGCTGGAATAATCCTTCTCCTTAGGTGCAGCCGCTCCAGCCTTGTGGGTTTGTCCCAGCTCCGCTGACCCTTAGCGGTTGTAACTTTGCTTCTGAGAACACAGCTGGGACTTTCCTCTTTAATTGGGTCCGGTATAGTATCCGCCCAGGGCTCCGGTACAGCTGTGTGTTGCTCCCACGTGGCACCCCAACTTATAGTGCCGGGTACGGCTCCTGAGACTGACGGTCTCTTTGTTTGGGGTTTTAAGGTAACCGGAGGTTGGTGGGAAGTGGCAATTCCAGGTTCTTCATGACTACAGGTGTTGAGGATCTCTGCATCATTAACCCCTACCACGCTAGGTATAGGATCGCCATCCGTTTCCCTATTAGGCTGATTTTTAGGTTCCAAAGTCGCTCCGGGAATGTTTAGAGCGTTTTTGAGCAGGCCGCACAAATCTGTCTCTAAAGCCCTGAAGTAATCTTCTATGTGCTGGGTCATTTGGGATTCACATCTTCTCAGGCCCTCCATTATCAATGTATAATCTAGGTGGATCGCTGTGGAGACACCTTGAGGCAAAATTTTTATTTGAGTAGGTGATTCCCTCTGTATTGTGAGGAAAGTTAAATAGGCAGAAAGGCTGCACACTCAGGCACAGTTAAATTGGGGACAGTGTTAAGGCTTCAGATATAGGGGAAGGCCTTAAGATTTATGGAGCTCACCTAACTTGTTGTAAGCCTGCATTGCAATAAACTCCATTACTGACCCCAGGACTCAGCTTCCTTTTTCCTCATTTCCTTAAGATTTATAGTCTGGTACTGAGGGCTGTTAAGCCACGTCGCAATCCAAAACCCCATATATTTCAGATCAGGACGCCATCCAAAAATCTTCTTCACTATTTTAAATAGGAAACATTTATTTCTGGTTCCAGAATTAGTGAGTTTCAAGAAAAGCTGAAGGAGCTGAAGCTCAGTGCGACCACTAAGATGGCCGCCGTCCGGAAGTCCCCGTATGTGCACTGTTTTAGCTTCCTAAAGAACTGATTTACTGGTTTTGAACTTTTTAAACTGTGACCTGACCTCCACCACTTTCTTAACCCTCTACTTTGATGGTTGGTTTTAAACTGCTCTTCTGACTTTGACCCCTGGCCTGTTCACAGACTTGCTCAGACTTCTGCTGCTGCTCACTCTCTCTGGGTTATTGGCTCCTGACTACAAATCGGGTGTTCTATTACCTTTATACAAGACCTATATGGAAACATGATAATCAGCCAAAAGGTATAAGCTTTCCATCCCTTGATGGCAGTACATAGTCTTACTATGCTTTGTGGTTTTGTGAGACGTTCTAAAGGATTTAGTCTTAGCCATTTTGGCCAACCTGGTCAGTACAATCTGGGGATAGCACCAAAATTGTACTTTATTTATAATAGTTTGCCTCCTAGTTCACAAGCAATGGACAAAGCCAGAAACTTTAAATACAAATGAGTGGGACCTTGAACGGTTGGAGCCGACATGATGAAAAGGACAAATACATACTTTGATGTGGGATTGCTGTACTTGATGGGGGGGGGGGGGAGTTTTGTTTATTTGATCTGCTGATTTGTATTTTAAAAATCATATAATGCTAGTAACCTGTCCCTTTAAGAAGCGTGCCCTGGAGAATCAATGTTTTCTCTAGATTTGTGTATTTTCTTTAGGGATGTGCATTCGGTCGATTTGACCGCAACCAAATGGCAAATCCAGATCTTAGTTTGTTACACTTTAACAAGAAGAGATACAGCGCCAAAGAGAGCCAAATGCCACTGGCAGCAGCCATGTTCCCCATTAGTTTATGGCTAAATCTTTACTAAAAAAGTGTTAAAGGGACGTGGGACCCATCATTTTCCTTTCATGATTTAGATACAGTGTACAATTAACTTCTACTCTAAAGTCTTCTCTTGACATCTTTTGTTAAAAAGCATGTAGGTAAGTTTAAGAGTTTCTGAAACACTATATGGCAGCAGTTTTTAAAGAATGCTTCTAACAATGTTATACATTTCCTTCTATAAGGCAGGGAGAGTCCACGACTTCATTCCTTACTGTTTGGAAATACAACACCTGGCCGCCAGGAGGAGGCAAAGACACCCCAGCCAAAGGCTTAAATATCTCTCCCACTTCCCCTATCCCCCAGTCATTCTTTGCCTTTCATCACTATAGGAGGTGGCAGAGAAGTGTCAGAAGATTTGGATAGTCCTCTAATGGGTATGTTCCCTTCAAGAAAGGACTGGAGTTTTAAGTAATCATGTCAACCTCTCAGTGAGAGTATTGATGAAAGTTAAAGTCTGGAGATGCAGGGAAAGTTTTTCTGCAAACCCATCCAGACTGTCGCCTAACAGCTCCTGAGCAATCAGTGTTGACGAGTTTCACTGCTTGCTGTTATACACTCAAGTCCACGTCAGAGCGTCGCTGCCAGACTGTCACACTTAAGAGGCTGTGCCTGTTCCACAGCATGGATCCTGGAGGGTAAGACCGTTTTTATATATACTCTAGTCTTTTACTATATAGGGTCACAGTGTGACTCCTTTATGTCTCGATAGGATCAAGGGTTAATATCTCCTTCAGGGAGATTATTTGAACAGCTAGGGGTTATTTATAACTTCTTTAATGTGAGAGGTTTTGGGGTCATAGACTGTGTGCTTTTGGCTTGGAACAAGCAGGTTTCACTTTCGTTTTTGAGTGTTACACAACTCCTAATAGCTTAGCACCTTTTTTTAATAGTAGGGGAAGTCCTGTCCTATGCACCATGTGACCGGGTGCGAGCTTTTCATTATCCTATGGTCAGGGCCGGCATCTTGTGTAAGGCGAAATAGGCAACCGCCTTAGATCACCTCCCGCAGGGGGCGCCGAGAAGGGAGGATAATCTGCCTTCAGTGCCTTGCGTGTGAGTGAAAATATTTCCAGTGCGGTAATGCTCTACAGTGGCTGCCAGTAGTGCACTGTGCACACAGCATTAATCTGCGCCTGGCTGAACCAGCCTGAAGCCTGCTGCAACTTCTAATCTAATGTAACTATTTTTGCGTGCTGTGGGGCTCTTGCGCTAAACGGTTAACCTGCCTATCAATCTTTGCTTGCTTAGTGACGTATGGAGTCACTCACTGGCTGCTGTTTGACTGTGACTGAGGGCTTGCGACATCTTGGCTAAGAATCAATTCTCTAAAGTGAGAAAAGCATTGGAACTTCCAATATTCACACAGTGCTGCCTGCCTGCAGCTGAACTTGATATACAGTCAGCTGTGTGAGTGACACAGCCTGCAGTGTGGCACAGTCTGAAAATGAGGCAGAGATAAAAGGAAAAAAACGCATTTGAAAAAATAAAACCACAAAAACTAAGGGACAAAGAATAATATAAGAATTAATGTTTACATTGGAAAACTATGTCTCAGGGACAGGGGCACTTTTAGAGAGGTATTTGGTGTATCTTTATCATGTACTCTAGGCAACTTTTTAAAGAGATCCTACTCCTTGTATGTTTATAGGGTATTGACCAAATACATTAAATATTTGGGGTTATTTAGGGGCATGGGCTTTGTGGCTTCCCTTACATCTGAAAACCTAGTCATATTGGTTACATCTATGCAATGCTGGCCTGGCTCTGTCTGCTATCTTAGAGTGTGTGTGTGTGTCTGTATATATGTATTAGTGTCTGTGACTGTGTCTTAGTGTATGTGTGTCTGTATATGTGTATTAGTGTCTGTGACTGTGTGTTAGCATGTGTGTATATGTGTATTAGTGTCTGTAACTGGGGGGGGGGGCGGCAAAATGTATCCTGGCCTGTGTGACCAAAAATCCTAGCACCGGCCCTGCCTAAGATCATGCTGCTGATGTCATTACTAAGGAGAGCATTTTCACTGTTAGCTGTCTGGGTCTAGGAGGTGGTGAGTGCCCCAGCCATTGGGATTATAAAAATGCCTTTTTTTAACTTAAAGTGTTCTTTTTGTCTGTGCTTCTGTGGATATATCTTAGATGTGGAGGACTCTGATACTACATTAGAAGGTTCCGCTCCTTCTGTACGGATTAATAATTCCTGTTTATATTGTGAGGAGGCCATGGTTTGCCCTGTCAAGGTATATGTAAAGATTAATATATATATTATTATATATTTGGCTAATCAGTACCAAATGATTCATTCATTCATTCATAAAACATTAAATGCTTTGACTGACCAAATTCAATCCTCCCCCACTTCTGTAATAACACAGGATAGGTCACAAAGTCACTTAAAAAAAAAAAAAAATGTTGTCAAAGTTATATTGAGGAAGAGCACAGTTTTATGGCTTGAGATAGGATAGAACCATTGAGTCACTTCAAAACATCCCTTACCCCATACAGTGAATAGAGACGTAAATGTCTAAAACTGTTGATTTAAGGCCTAATGAGATGCTCACAATTTCAAGGAAGTGGAAATTAGCCTGATGGAGCCTCAAAAATACATGCCCATATATGGGTTTCCTGCCAAGGTGAGGAGCTGATCCGTCTTGGAAAAGGTTTGAAAACGCAAACATTTTCAAGAACTGTAATTTTTAACAAACACAAGTTAAATGATCCCCTGTGGAGCTCCATACACATCTGGTCTGGATTTAAGATTTCAAAATACCTTAGCCTGTGTACTGTTGACAACAGAATATTTAAGACTGTATTACATGTCTATAATGCAATTCATATTGAAATAAATTAAATGAATAACTGCATTAATTTATATAAAATGTTTAAGTTATTCCAAGGTAAATACAATTTCTCTGTGTTCCAGGAAGATAATGGAAAATGAAAGGAAGAAATAACCAAATGTTATTTTTAAATGGATTTTAAGCTAATCAGTTAGCAGTATACATTACTTTGATATAATATAATGTTAAAAACATAAGGTGTTTAGTATTGGGGTAATCAGAAAATTGACATGATGATATCCTGTCTGGAATTCAGGTTGTAAGTGATTGATGCAAAAAGTTATGGTATGATGGATGGTCACTTTATAAGAATGTATTAAATTGTTAAAAATGTTGGATGGTGAGATGTTTGCTGGTTGTCTGCTGCCCCCTAGGGGATTGGAATGGTATGACAGCCAACAAAAATTTCTATTAGGACACACATACAGAGCCTACATAGCATACAAGCTATCGTGGGCGTAACCGAAAAAGATTTCCAATGATTATATAACAGGAAAGCTAAATGCAAGAGAGGACGGGTTTTATGTGACTTGCTTAGACTGGTGATTGATAACTGGCGGCCATAATTGGGAACACAATCACTTAAGCAGAGGAGCTAAAGCTAACCTTGATCTATGCAAAATAACTTTTCTTCAAATGAGGTGATCTAAAGATATTTGGAAAAGACTGAACTACAAATTGACTCAAATTGGTGATGTATGGTTGTTCTAATTTTTTATATTTTAAAGAAAGGTTATTGGTAAGACCATAGTCAAATTGTAAGTAATAGATTAAAGAGAGCAGTTTGTATTTTAGCTTATATTCATAGCCTGTGTATTTTAAACTAATCCTAAATTTTAAGTTGTTTATCTTTGCTAAATATATATATATATATATATATATATATATATATATATATATATAAATATATCTTAGAACGGGTCTTAATTGTAAGTAGCTAAGAATTTAATTCAGCTCAGATAAATTGGCATAGAGTTTGGTTACTGGCATAAATAATATATACAATATCTGATGTTTTAAATTGGAATTATATAGGATAAATTGTGGCTAAATAGCTGATTGTATTGCTGAATGTTTAGTGGCTTATATTGTACTCTCATTGTGTTATTTTAAATGCAACTCTGATTTGGAAGGCTATTGTGAATAAGGCTAGTTTTAAAGGTAAACTTTTATGAACTTTGCATAGCATATTTTAATAGTTTTTAAACGTGTATAGTATTGACTCATACTCTGGTTCCTAAAAATATATTTCAATGTGTTTATAGATATCAACTAATAAAAAAGAATTCAGGAGTTTATATTAATTTTATTGTATTGGTATATGCATTTTTACTGGGGATATCTTTTAAAGAATAATTATTAAATATATTGTGTTATAACCCAGCCATATACTGACATATATATGGAGGCACTGCTATAGATATTATTAATATTTATCATATTGATATGATATATTTGTAGTAAATAGAAATTGTTATTAAAAAAAAAGAATTCATATTTCGAAAATAATATTTTTGAAGGTATAAATATATTTTTTTTAAAAAAATTGAAATATTGATTTTCATATTTCAAGATTAATATTAATATTTTGAAATATTATTAAAATACATTTTTGAAAAATTTATAAAAAATATAAATTTTTCATATTTCAAAATTAATAAAAATTGATTTTTCATATTTCAAAATTAATAAAAATATACATTTTTTATATTTCAAAATTAATATTAATATTTTTTGAAAATATATAAAAAAAAATTCTCTCTCTTATTGGTCAAAATTGTATTTGCGTTATCTTATTAAGTACAACACTAAAATAACGATGTCTTCAGCAAAAAGTAATGCTAGCGTTTCTGTACATGATGAAATTGTGCCCTCCCCAAAATCCTCTATCCATGAAATGGTTCAGGCAAAAACTCTCAAATTAGAAGCCATGAACCACCTCATGACTAGACTTGATATTGGGGACAACGTCTCCATGTATATTAAGGGGTGTAAAGCTAAGGCCAAAGATTTAGTTAGAGATATGTGGTTTGAAGATGGTGAATTATACCATTTTTTACTGCGACTTAATAAATGCACGGAATTTAGAGGACGTGATGAATTCATTTTCAAAACTTGGCCGATCCTAATGTACTTGAGCTGTAAGATGTCTAGCCAAATGGCAGGACAAGACAGACAATTAGGACGGCTAAGGAATGAAAATAATTCATTACGAGAATTTGAAGAAGCCTTTATTCACGGAAAGGTAGAGGTTCTAGAAGCTAATAAAAAGTTTTCTGACTTAAATAAATATAATCAGAAATTAGTGGCTGAATGTAAAGCTTTAGAAGAAGAATATGAAAAATGCCAAAATGAAAATAAAACTTTAAAAGCTAGATATCATGAGGCTGAAAAAGGATATGAACAAGAAATAAATAAATTAAAGGGACAAATCAGCAGTAATAAGGAAACTTTAAGTAATAACACTAATGCTGAAATGTTTAACTCAATTAAGGACTGGGTCAGAAATGAGTTTCCAGATACCAGACGGGAGGATAGACAAAAGTACCCAAATTATAGCCCTAATTCAGGCCCAGAGATAACTTTTTCCCCTAGGCAATTACCTAACTCTGGAGGACAAGATGATTATTACGCCTCAGAGGAAGAGGGCAGTTACTATAGCGGGTCAGAAAGGGGGGCTAGCTTCTCAGACTGCCCATATAAAAATACACGGGTAAGATTTCAGCATAGTAAAGATAGGACAGATGAAAGGCACCCTAACTCAAACAATAAGTTCCCAATGAAATCCAGTAATGTACTAAATAAAGTGTATGACACCCCTACAATAATTAAATTCCTAAAGAATGCAGTACACCCATTTTATAAAGGGGGGGCCACTTCCATAATTGACCACTTAGAGGCCTTTGAAAATGCTTTATCTATAATGAATGTTACAAGTGAGCAGTTAAAAATTGAATTTCTAGCCTGGGTATTTGAAGGTAAATATCACAAATTCTTTGCTTCACTAAAGGATATGAATATTCGTTCCTGGGATGAGACAAAGCGACAGTGCAGAAAGGCAACATCGCACTAAAACTGCAGCGAACATAGCTGTATATGGTTTAAAATGTAGTGCAACTCAAAGCCCCATAGAATTCCTTTCCATACTGAAAAGTGCGTACAGTATGGCTGAAGATAATCCCATATTTGAATGCTCAGAATTTGTGAATTTATTTTTTGAAGCACTGTCCGCACCCATAAAAATTAATTTAGCTAGAGATTTTGATGAGAACTGTTCATTGGAATAGCTGATCAAAGAGTACAAAGTTATACTCTATTCAGCAGTCCGGTGAACAGGGGGATAAAAGGGAGAGAAAGCCCAATCCTAAAGTAGTGGCCAAAACTCAGGTGTCACCTAGCCCCCTCAATTTGGAATCTAAAAAGAAAACCTATGCGGAGGTAGCCCATGGAAACGGGCCATCTCCACAGAGGTATAACTCTACCCCTCCCCCAAAATGGGCTGAGGAGCAGAGGGACATACCCAAATAAATAATTACTCCCAAAGAGATAAACACCCACAAAATAATTGGTATCCCCACAAGGGTAGATACAATAAGTGGCAAAGATATTATCAGGGTAACCAGACACCTCAAGTAAATAGTGCTCCCCAAAATACTAACGCTGAGCAAGTTGAACCCCAGGGGAAACCACGCCAGGATAGAAACAGTGGCCCTGATTCTGAGGGGACCCAAGGGCCCAGGAATCACTACTATGGGGCATCAGGGGATAGGCCCAGGGGTAGAGGAAACTTGTACAATCAAGTAGATCAGCTTAGTACCCAGCTAATTCGGTTGAGCGAACAAGTCGCTTATATGAGTCAAGCATTTACGGCTCAGCAACCAAACAATACTTTTTTTAGGGGTACAGCCAGTGGTCAGCAGTGGACCACAGGCACAGTCATAAATACGGCAGTATCACCTGAAAGGGAGGGGAGAGATATACAAAATAAAATGATAAATGTCCAAAATGGTATTAATCATGTTCTCTCCCCACAGAACGGAAACGGACGATTTAGCTGTGATGACGAGCAACCTCGGCCAGAAAGCATTAACAGATACCTTCCTTTGCAGCGTTCTCTTAACCTTGTTTACACAGATCCAGTCGACCCTGTCATAGAGGAGACCGGTAGGTATGAAGTTTCCTCTGCATCAGGTAACGCGGCGGATTCAGGTAACACGTGGCGAAGCCCACAAGTGTGCAATCATGCCAATTTTATGTGTGAAATGGTAGAAACTGCAGGGAGATATTATGTATTAGCTGAGCTGCAAGATTCAGTCTCCAACCCTATCATGGGATTAATTGATACTGGGTCTCAGGCAACTATTTTATCCCACAAGTACTACACACAGCTAAATGAGCTAACACCCCACAAACCTAAAATAAAAGAATTTGATGGTTCACTAATAGGTGTTGGGGGTGACTCTCTAAAAGTCTACGGTACTGCATGGTTAAAATTTAAACTGGGGAACAGGGTCATAAGACACCCTGTCACTATAGTTAGGCTGACCATATTGCCGCTTTAAGAAGGAACACATATGAAAAATACATATGTCAGGGTTCTTATACAAAACATTTCTTTAAACAGCCCTGAAAACAGCCCTGACATATGTATTTTTCATATGTGTCCCTTTTTAAAGCGGCAATATGGTCAGCCTAACTATAGTGGATCTGCCAACTGATCGTTTAATTATTGGTAGTGATCTCCTGAAGTGATTAAGCACCATAATTGATTGCATAAATAATGTAATTTGGTCACAAGTAAAACGGCCAATAAATTATGAGCAATCCGGTATATCTCGCACCCGACATAACTGTCACGTGGTGGAAGAGAAACCAGATGCTGTGAAGATTCATTTCAGGAATAACTCTGTACCTGAAATCACCATTTTACAAATAGATGATCAGACTCCTTTAAGTGGCTCTGATGGTAATACTTTTAAAATTTCACCTGGAAAGATAGCGAATATTTCCTTAGACAGCGAGGTATTAACCATATCTCTCCACAAGGGGGATCATAAAATCCCTAAGGGGGGGGCACGCTCAATACCTCGCAGGAATTGAGAGAGTTAAAGAGGATCTATTTATCCCTATACAAATGCATGACCTTGGGAAAACCAAATATGCCAAATTGAGCTTAAAACGGGAAGCTAGCTATATAAGCGAAGGCTTGTTAGCGCAGATAGCTGAACCTAAAGTGATTAAATATCTTTCTACCCAAGACCACTGTGTCCACAGCCTGGATGACAGGTTTGAAAGCTATAACATCACAGCTAAGTGCTTATTATCTGTCTCTATAGGTAATAAGTCAGTGAAGCACCTGTTTTTAATTCTAAATACTCCCCATAATCAAATATACATTGGCAATGATATCTTACATAGATATGCCATACAAGTAGATTTGATTAACTCTTGCCTCTGGAGCAGGTTAAAGGGGGACCCTGAAGTATTTCAGGATGAAAATGCAGCCCTGAAATCAAACCAGCTATTGCCATATGCTGTAAATGTGCAGGTGTCTAACAATATTATAATTCCTGCTGGGGCTGATAAATTTCTTTTACCCTTACAGGTAAAAAGAGGTTAGAAATTAAAAACTTCTGAAACACTAATTTGCCTTTCCCATAGAATACAAAATCTGGGTATAACAATGGCCCACACTCCTTTGGTAAATATTGGAACTATTCCAATTCATGTTATTGTGCATAACACGAACCCACAGGATATAACATTATCCAAGGGAACTACCATAGGATATGCCCTAGAATCAAGTTATTATACTTTTGGATTCCAGAATAATGTAATTGGGCTAATACCTGAAGCCTCTCTAGTATTTGATCAGCCGATCAAACAGCAAGAATGCCCCAATACCCAGAGTCATGGGGGCAATGTAAATTATAATCAAAGGGATCTCACCTCTAGATTCGAAGAAGCCTATGAAATAGGACAGCCTGAAATCTTTCCAGGATTTCAGCAAATAGTTGAAGAGCAAATATCTTTAGCTAATGGCTGTTCCAGCGATGGTGAACGCCAACAGCTGCGAGAACTCCTGATGGAATACAAGGATATATTTGCTAGGGATTCTTATGACTGTGGGATCCCAATGCGCCACCTGTTTTTGTTAAACAATACAGACTTCCTTTAGCCTCATATGATTCTTTTGCAGAAATCATAAGGAACCTGGAAGAAAGGGGTATTATACGACAGGTGCACAGCTCTTATAACAATCTTATTCTAGGTGTTCTTAAGCCCAATGGACAATGGCGTTTGTGTGCTAATTTAAGACAGCTAAACAAACAAGTGTACATGTCTGGCTGGCCTGTGCCATATATTGACCAGTGCCTAGCACAAATGCAGGGATCCAAAATATTCACTGTCATTGATTGTGCACAGGGATATTGGACCATAAAGGTACATGAGGAGGACCAGTATAAGCTGGCATTCTCATTCCAAAAGGTCCAGTATGCTTTCCAGAGACTTCCTTTTGGATACATAAATTCTGGACATGAATTTGCTGTATTCATGCATAAGGCTATGCCTGATGCACTGGAAAGGGGGACCTTATCTTATGTCGATGTTTTAATCAAAAGCACAGACTTTGAAAAACACATTGCAGAGCTTAAACATGTCCTCAGCCAACTTAAAAGGGCAGGTGTCAAATTATCCCTACAAAAAGCTCAATGGTGCCGCACTCGTGCAAACTACTTGGGACATGAAGTTACTTCTGAAGAGCTAAATCCTCAGAAGAAAAAAGTGGAAGCTATAGTAAATTCTAAAAACCCAACTAACTTAAAGGAATTGAGATCATTCCTGGGTATGACTAATTATTCTTGCAAATTCATTTATAATTATGCAGAATTAGCTAAACCACTGCTACTTCTTCTAAAGAAGGATGTGAAATGGCACTAGAGTGAGTCTCAAGAGACAGCCATCAAGGAGCTGAAGAGAAAACTCACTCAAGCACCTTGCTTAGCGTAACCTGAAGGTGGTAAAACTTTCTTCTTAGAGACAGGTTACACAGATATAAGCATGAGTGCTGTTTTATACCAAAAGCATGATCATTTAAACAAAGTCATTGCTTATGCGAGCAAAACTCTATCCCCAGTAGAAATAAAATTTAGCGATTGCGAAAAAGCCCTCTTATCCACTGTATGGGCTCTACAAAATTTCCGCAGCTATATACAGGGCGAGAAAATTATTGTAGAAATGGCCCACCAGCCTTTGCTATATTTGCAAAGTGAGAGAATAAGAGATGGGAATTTGTCTAATAGCCGCATAACAGCATGGACCCTTTCCTTACAAGGCTGGCCTTTAGAAATTCGCTACAAGCAGAATAAAGAGAATCCAGTCGCACAGGGGCTTGGTGAGCTCCACGATTGTACTGCTAAGGATCCTGGGGAAGAATTATCAGAAGATGATTTCCTGGAGGAACAATTGCTTTCCCCATATAAAATGTACAATGAGGACCATTGTCAAACATTACCTTGGGTATATGTTGATGGTTGTTCTTACCATGCCACTATTGATAATGAGCGCAGATTAGTCGCTGGCATTGGTGTAACTTGGGCAAATGGATTCCAAAATATATCTATAGGTTTCAACATTAGACCAAGATCCAGTCAAGTTGCAGAACTCACTGTTGTTCTAAAAACCATTGAAATGGCTATTGAACGTGGTATTCATGAATTTGTGATCATAACTGACTCAAATTATGTACGTGACAGCTTTGTTGAATACCTGCCAACTTGGAAAAGAAATGGCATGCAGAAAAGCAATAACAAACCAGTCAAGCATGGCAAGTTGTTCTGCCAGATTGATAATCTAGTGGTATCCAATTATTTAACCATACACTGGAAGAAGACCAAGGGTCATTCCAGAGTGCTAGGTCCTGATAAGGAAGGCAATGATCTTGCGGATTCATTAGCCAAACAAGGAGCCATAACTTGTGAACTCTTTAATATTGACCACTTAATGGGTGCAATTCAGGTAGAAGCCATTACCAGAAACCAGGCAAAACAACAGAGTGAGCCTAACCTGGTGCAATGGAGTCAGGATTCTCCTAGTGAGGACCTGATCACTAGTCAAAAAGAAGACCCCATTGTAGACATCTTCTATAAACACATAGAAGATCCTGAAAGCAACCCCACCTCAAAAGATGATTGTATTGGCAAAGAAGATCTTAGAATCTTAATGAAGTCCAGATCACAATTCAAGTTACAGGATGGTTTGTTAATTAGAACCTCCAAAACTGGCATCCAGCAATGGGTAGTACCCACCAAGTTCAGAGGTCTAATGCTTCAACATGCCCATGATGCTCCCACATCTGGTCATCGTGGTGCCAAACTCACGTATGAAATATTGCATGATTATGCCTTTTGGCCACACATGTTGAAAGATGTTCAAACCTACTGTCAATGGTGTTTAATCTGTCCACAGTTCCAACCCACTACACCAACGCATAGAGCGCCATTGCAGAAAAGGGGGATGGTAATGCCATGGTCAGATATACAAATTGATTTCTTTTACAAGATATGAAGAGTCCACGGATTTCATCCTTACTTGTGGGATTTAACCTCCTGCTAGCAGGAAGTGGCAAAAAGCACCACAGCAGAGCTGCATATATATAGCTCCTCCCTTCCTCTCCCCCTCTAGTCATTCTCTTTGCCTGTGTTAGTGATAGGAAAAGGCAGAGTGAGGTGTTAGTTATAGATTCTTCAATCAAGATTTTTTTTTTTTTTAAATGAATTTTTATTGAGGATCTTTAAAAAAATATAACAAAGAGAAATGATAACATTACACATATTATAGAGCAACCTTGTACTGGTACAAGGTTATATAAAGACAATAAAGATAGTAATACACTTTTGCACTGACACCTCTAAACACATATAAGATAACGTCTCTTAAGATACAGTGCAGATTGGTACTTCTAAAGGTGAGCAAAAACGCAAAAGTGGGCAGTCCTCAACACACTGGTAGTGGGGTCAACAATTTCAGGCTACTAGGGTATGTGGAGCTCATTCCATTTACTCCATATTTCATAATATAGTTCAAGTTTGTTAATATGTCGGAAAGCAAATTCCTCCATATTTTTTATGTGCTCAATGATATTTATTATTTTTTTGGGAGACGGAGATGAGGGCTGTTTCCAATCCCTGGCAATAGCCAGCTTAGTGGCCATGAGTATATACAAGGACAGATTCCTCTCCGCCTCAGACAATTCTGGGAAGCCATGATGCAGGAGACCCACGGGAGGAGAAAATCGTAAATCAATGTTGAGGTCACGTAGGATCCCAAAAACAAATCTCCAGAGGTCTTTAATTAAGGGACAGTCCCACCATATATGGATTTGTGTACCCAAACTCCCACATTGTCTCCAGCACAAGGGAGAGGTTGTCTGGTAGAATTTGTGGAGCGCAACCGGGACAAAATGCCAGCGAGTTGATATTTTGTAGTAAAGCTCCCACAGTGTCGCGCTATGTAGATTTTTTTTAGCTCTTACCAGCTCCCCTAGCCAAATTGAAGTATCTCAAGTGGTTTTGAAATCTCTCTCCCAAGCTTTATATTGACTATGTTTGGTCGGAAGCGGGGGTGAGATCAGCAAACTGTAGTGATATGAGAGGGAGCCTTTGATTGGCTTACCTAATTCTTCAATCAAGATTTTACAGGGAGTGCAGAATTATTAGGCAAATGAGTATTTTTACCACATCATCCTCTTTATGCATGTTGTCTTACTCCAAGCTGTATAGGCTCGAAAGCCTACTACCAATTAAGCATATTAGGTGATGTGCATCTCTGTAATGAGAAGGGGTGTGGTCTAATGACATCAACACCCTATATCAGGTGTGCATAATTATTAGGCAACTTCCTTTCCTTTGGCAAAATGGGTCAAAAGAAGGACTTGACAGGCTCAGAAAAGTCAAAAATAGTGAGATATCTTGAAGAGGGATGCAGCACTCTTAAAATTGCAAAGCTTCTGAAGCGTCATCATCGAACAATCAAGCGTTTCATTCAAAATAGTCAACAGGGTCGCAAGAAGCGTGTGGAAAAACCAAGGCGCAAAATAACTGCCCATGAACTGAGAAAAGTCAAGCGTGCAGCTGCCAAGATGCCACTTGCCACCAGTTTGGCCATATTTCAGAGCTGCAACATCACTGGAGTGCCCAAAAGCACAAGGTGTGCAATACTCAGAGACATGGCCAAGGTAAGAAAGGCTGAAAGACGACCACCACTGAACAAGACACACAAGCTGAAACGTCAAGACTGGGCCAAGAAATATCTCAAGACTGATTTTTCTAAGGTTTTATGGACTGATGAAATGAGAGTGAGTCTTGATGGGCCAGATGGATGGGCCCGTGGCTAGATTGGTAAAGGGCAGAGAGCTCCAGTCCGACTCAGACGCCAGCAAGGTGGAGGTGGAGTACTGGTTTGGGCTGGTATCATCAAAGATGAGCTTGTGGGGCCTTTTCGGGTTGAGGATGGAGTCAAGCTCAACTCCCAGTCCTACTGCCAGTTTCTGGAAGACACCTTCTTCAAGCAGTGGTACAGGAAGAAGTCTGCATCCTTCAAGAAAAACATGATTTTCATGCAGGACAATGCTCCATCACACGCGTCCAAGTACTCCACAGTGTGGCTGGCAAGAAAGGGTATAAAAGAAGAAAATCTAATGACATGGCCTCCTTGTTCACCTGATCTGAACCCCATTGAGAACCTATGGTCCATCATCAAATGTGAGATTTACAAGGAGGGAAAAACAGTACACCTCTCTGAACAGTGTCTGGGAGGCTGTGGTTGCTGCTGCACGCAATGTTGATGGTGAACAGATCAAAACACTGACAGAATCCATGGATGGCAGGCTTTTGAGTGTCCTTGCAAAGAAAGGTGGCTATATTGGTCACTGATTTGTTTTTGTTTTGTTTTTGAATGTCAGAAATGTATATTTGTGAATGTTGAGATGTTATATTGGTTTCACTGGTAAAAATAAATATTTAAAAATAAAAATAAATAATTGAAATGGGTATATATTTGTTTTTTGTTAAGTTGCCTAATAATTATGCACAGTAATAGTCACCTGCACACACAGATATCCCCCTAAAATAGCTAAAACTAAAAACAAACTAAAAACTAGTTCCAAAAATATTCAGCTTTGATATTAATGAGTTTTTTGGGTTCATTGAGAACATGGTTGTTGTTCAATAATAAAATTAATCCTCAAAAATACAACTTGCCTAATAATTCTGCACTCCCTGTATTGTTTTTTAAGTAGTGCCTCAGTGTGCTACTTTGTTCTGGGGTATAGCCTAGACCAAATCCCTCTCTTTACTGCAAAAAGAGAAGCATTTGGTGGCTTCAAAGCAACGGGAACTTGTGGGATATAATTCTCACTGCGCCTTCCAGAGTGTTGCCGCCCTGCTTGTAAAGTCTGAGGGAAGGAAATAAACTCAGTACTTTTTTATGTCCATAGGTAAAATGTGAGGAGAGAATTTAGGACCTCGCAAGCCGGGTGGAATGCCTTTGCTGTCAGGCAACATGAGGTAAGTGCTGTCTTTATTTCTGGGGGGAAAGCATCTCAGAAGAAGGCTTGGGCACTTTGTCAATATTCCTCATGGTAGTACATGTAAGTTTCTCCTAGCTGTTAGGAGACTTAAGGCAACTGGGACACTGGGGTTTACATGTGTCTTATTTACCGGTGGTTTTATATTTTATATTCAGAATGACCGGGTGAGATTATAATGAGCTCTGGGATTTTTAATATCATGCTCATAGTAACGCAGTATGTGTATTGGAACGCCCTATGTTGTTCACATTTATTAAGGGCAGTATACAGGTGTTTTTTTTTTTATATGTCTCCCGGTGCCTATATTTAAAGCAGGGGTGTCCGGGAGATTGCACAGAAAACAGTTTCTCTCTATATTTTATGATAACTGCGTTATACACTTTTTCTATTTGTCCCCGGCGCCTATACTTAAAACAAAAGATGGCGACCAGGAGCTGACTAAGGTACCGCCCACGAGGGGTTGCGTTCGTCAAATGGCGCTCTGCGGTATCAGGCTATCTCTGACGACGGCCAGGGGCTTAGACAGTAACAGTCTTTGCTTCCAAAGGCGTTATTACGTGATTTGCACAAACATTATAATATACAAGTTTTTTTTATCTGTGCTGCCTCCCATCGGCTTGTATTAACAGGTCTTACGGCCGACAGGGAGGTTTATTTTATGGCATATGTAAAAAGGACATTTATGTCTTGTTTCCTGCTGTGTGGTTTTAAACCGACAGGGAGGTTTGTTTCATTAGGCATAACAGTCTTGCTCCTAGACCAGATAAAAAGAGAGGCGTTCTTACGTTGTGTAAAATATCTCTCTACTATGGGAGTAATTCGTCCCGTTCCAAGACTGGAACAGGGGCAGGGGTTTTACTCAAATCTTTTCGTGTTCCCCAAAAAAGAGGGCACGTTTCGACCTATTTTAGATCTAAAAAGTCTAAACAAGTTTCTCAGAGTCCCATCCTTCAAAATGGAGACTATTCAAACAATTCTGCCATTGATCCAAGAAGGTCAATATATGACTACCGTGGACTTGAAGGATGCCTATCTTCATATTCCTATCCACAAGGATCATCACCAGTTTCTAAGGTTTGTCTTCCTGGACAAGCATTTTTAGTTTGTGCCTCTTCCCTTCGGGTTGGCCACAGCACCTAGGATCTTCACAAAGGTTCTCAGGCCGCGGGGCTTTGCAATGGCGCCTTATCTGGACGATATTCTGATCCAGGCGTCGTCTTACCATCTGACAAAATCTCATACAGACATGGTTTTGTATTTTCTGAGGACTCGTGGATGGAAGGTGAATCTAGAAAAGAGTTCACTAATTACACAGACAAGGGTTCCCTTCTTGGGAACTCTGATAGACTCTATATCCATGAAAATTTTCCTGACAGAGGTCAGAAAGTCAAAAATTCTGAATGCATGCTGAGCCCTTCAGTCCAATCCTCGGCCATCAGTGGCTCAATGCATGTAGGTAATTGGATCGATGGTGGCAGCAATGGACATCATTCAGTTTGCTCGCTTTCATCTCAGACCACTGCAACTGTGCATGCTTGGACAGTGGAATGGAGATTATGCAAATTTATCTCCTCAGATAAATCTGGATCAGGAGGCCAGAGACTCTCTTCTTTGGTGGTTGTCGCCGGTTCATCTGTCCCAAGGGACGTGTTTCCGCAGACCCTCTTGGGTGATAGTGACAACGGATGCCAGTCTACTAGGCTGGGGTGCAGTCTGGAATTCCCTGAAGGCTCAGGGTGTGTGGACTCAGGTGGAGTCTCTACTTCCAATCAATATTCTGGAATTGAGAGCAATATTCAATGCGCTTCAGACACGGCCTCAGTTGGCTTGGGCCAAATTCATCCATTTTCAGTCGGACAACATCACGACTGTGGCTTACATCAATCATCAGGGAGGAACAAGGAGTTCCTTAGCGATGACAGAAGTATCCAAGATAATTCGATGGGCGGAGGCTCACTCTTGTTATCTGTCGGCAATCTACATCCCAGGAGTGGACAACTGGGAAGCGGACTTTTTAAGCAGACATTTCATCCGGGGGAATGGGAACTCCATCCGGAGGTCTTTGCCACTCTGATTCTCAGATAGGGCAGACCGGAGTTGAATTTGATGGCGTCTCGTCAGAATGCCAAGCTTCCAAGATACGGATCCAGGTCAAGGGATCCTCAGGCCGAACTGATAGATGCCTTGGCAGTGCCTTGGTCGTTCAACCTAGCTTATGTGTTTCCACTGTTTGCTCTCCTTCCTCTGGTGATTGCTCAGATCAAACAGGAGAGGGCTTCAGTAATTCTAATCACGCCTACGTGGCCTCGGAGGACTTGGTATGCCGATCTAGTGGACATGTCCTCTCTGCCGCCATGGAAGCTTCCATTGAGGCAGGACCTTCTCATTCAGGGTCCCTTCCAACACCCAAATCTAGTTTCTCTGCAGCTGACTGCTTGGAGATTGAACGCTTGATCTTATCTAAGCGGGGGTTCTCTGATTCGGTCATTGATACTTTGATTCAGGCATGTAAGCCTGTTACTAGAAAGATTTACCATAAGATATTGCGTAGATATCTTTTTTGGTGAGAATCCAAAAGCTACTCATGGAGTAGAGTTGGGATTCCCAGGATTCTGTCTTTTCTCCTAGAAGGATTGATAAAGAGTTATCAGTAAGTTCCTTAAAGGGACAAATCTCTGCTTTGTTGATTTTACTACACAAACGTTTGGCAGATGTTCCAGACCTTCTGTCTTTTTCTCAGGCTCTGACCAGAATCAAGCCTGTGTTTAGACCAATTGCTCAACCCTGGAATTTAGTTCTTAATGTTCTTCAAGGGGTTCCGTTTGAACCCATGCATTCCATAGATATTAAATTGTTATCTTGGAAAGTTTTGTTTTTGGTTGCTATTTCTTCTGCTCGTAGAGTCTCTGAGCTTTCAGCGTTACAATGTGACTCACCTTATCTTATCTTCCATTCTGATAAGGTGGTTTTACATACCAAACCTGGGTTCCTTTCTAAGGTTGTTTCAAATAAGAATATTAATCAGGAAATTGTTGTTCCTTCATAATGTCCTAATCCTTCTTCTAAGAAGGAGCCTCTGTTGTAACTTGGATGTGGTCCGTGCCCTGAAGTTTTACTTGCAGGCGACTAAGGAATTTCGTCAATCATCTTCATTATTTGTTGTTTTTTCTGGAAAGCATAGGGGCCAGAAAGCTACGGCTACCTCTCTTTCTTTTTGGCTGAAGAGTATCATCCATCTGGCATATGAGACTGCTGGACAGCAACCTCCTGAAAGAATTACGGCTCATTCTAATACGGCTGTGGCTTCCTCATGGGCATTTAAAAACGATGCTTCTGTTGAACAGATTTGCAAGGCTGCAACTTGGTCATCTCTTCACACTTTTTCTAATTTTACAAATTTGATACTTTTGCTTCTTCTGAGGCTGGTTTTGGGAGAAAGGTTCTTCAGGCAGTGGTGCCTTCCGTTTAGGTTCCTGTCTTGTCCGTCCCTTTCATCCGTGTCCTGTAGCTTTGGTATTGTATCCCACAAGTAAGGATGAAATCCGTGGACTCGTCATATCTTGTAAAAGAAAAGGAAATGTATGCCTACCTGATAAATTAATTTATTTTACTGTATGAAGAGTCCACGGCCCACCCTGTCATTTCTAAGACAGGTATGTACTTATTTTTATTAAACTTCAGTCACCTCTGCACCTTTTGGCTTTTCTTTTCTCTTCCTAACTTCGGTCGAATGACTGGAGGGGGAGGGGAAGGGAGGAGCTATATATGCAGCTCTGCTGTGGTGCTCTTTGCCACTTCCTGCTAGCAGGAGGTTAAATCCCACAAGTAAGGATGAAATCCGTTGACTCGTCATATCGTAAAAGAAATAAATTTATCAGGTAAGCATAAATTTCCTTTTTATTGGTCCAGTAACTAGGTCATCAAGAGGTAACAAATACATGTTAACAGTGACATGCCTATTCACTAAATGGGTAGAGTGCATTAGTGCACCTAACAATAGTGCTGAAACATGCTCAGCTTTGCTCTTCAACCACGTGTTTTCCAGATTTGGTTTGCCCCAAAGAATCGAATCCGATCGGGGAACCCACTTCACTAGCGAAGTGATGACCACAATTTGGAAAATACTAGGGGTTAAAAGAAAGTTCCATATTGCATATAGAGTTGCCTCAAGTGGTGGAGTAGAGTGTTACAACCAGTCCATTGTTAAAATCCTCAAAAAGTTTGTGAGTGAAACGGGTAAAGACTGGGATGTAAAACTACCTCTAGTCCTAATGGCATTAAGAGCAACTCCAAGTAGTGCTACCAAGATGTCACCTTTTGAATTGATGACTGGTAGAAGAATGGTTCTACCACAGCATCTACTGTACCGTACATCAGACCAGAACTTGATAAACACTGCCAATATGCATCAATATGTGGAGAACCTAAGAAAGCACCTGCAATATGCCTTTGCATTTGCTCAAAGGAACTTAGAGAAATCCGCAACTGCCACTAAAACCTATTATGATCTCAAAACATCTAAAAAGGAATATGAAATAAATGATAAAGTTTATCTTTATAACTTTGGAAGAGATCAGGTTAGGGAGAAGAAATTTCTTCCATCATAGAAAGGTCCCTTTGTCATTACTGACAAAATATCTCCAGTGGCCTATATCCCCAAAAATGAAAGTTTCATAGATAAATGGGTCCATATCAATCAGTTGCGAGCGTGCCATCGTAGTTCCCAACTACAAGTCATAGAGGGAGAAGGAAGTGTCATATCCCCAAATGCACTAAAAAAATACTGTAGTTTAATGATGCCTAGACGGACTCTCTACATAGAAGACTGTCTATGATGTGTACGGTCAACATCCTCACCAAATACCATTGACTTTAAGCCAATTTAAATACATGTGTCCTACATCTATTTAAAATTGGAAGGGGGATTTATGTCAAGGTATATGTAAAGATTAATATATATATATAAATATAATATATATTATTATATTTTTTGCTAATCAGTACCAAATGATTAATTCATTCATAAAACATTAAATGCTTTGACTGACCAAATTCAATCCTCCTCCACTTCTGTGATTACACAGGATGAGTCACAAAGTCACTTAAAATTTTTTTTTGAGATGCTCACAATTTCAAGAAAGTGGAAATTAGCCTGATGGAGCCTCAAAAATACATGCCCATATATGGGTTTCCTGCCAAGGTGAGGAGCCGATACGTCTGGGAAAAGGTTTGAAAACGCAAACATTTTCAAGAACTGTAATTTTTAACAAACACAAGTGAAATGATCCCCTGTGGAGCTCCATACACATCTGGCCCGGATTTAAGATTTCAAAATACCTTAGCCTGTGTACTGTTGACAACAGAATATTTAAGACTGTATTACATGTCTATAATGCAATTCAGATTGAAATAAATTAAATGAATAACTGCATTAATTTATATAAAATGTTTAAGTTATTCCAAGGTAAATACAATTTCTCTGTGTTCCAGGAAGATGATGGAAAATGAAAGGAAGAAATAACCAAATGTTATTTTTAAATGGATTTTAAGCTAATCAGTTAGCAGTATACATTACTTTGATATAATATAATGTTAAAAACATAAGGTGTTTAGTATTGGGGTAATCAGAAAATTGACATGATGATATCTTGTCTGGAATTGAGGTTGTAAGTGATTGATGCAAAAAGTTATGGTATGATGGATGGTCACTTTATAAGAATGTATTAAATTGTTAAAAAT